>NC_060275.1:75148547-75386304 GCF_021613505.1 Equus quagga
GGGGGGGGGGGGGGGGGGGGGGGGGGGGGGGGGGGGGGCCTGCTCCTAACCTCTCGCCCACACATCCTCCCTGCCACACTCAGGAAAGTGACCGGGCATACCTCCCTGGCATACACCCTCCGTGCATTCCCTGTGTTACTTCTCTCACTGGATAACCCGTCTTAGAGGCCTGATCCCTCCTCCTGCCAATTCTAAACATCAAATGGGGGCAGGGGGAGGAGAGAGGGGGAAGTGATGTGGACACACTGCCAGAGGCACGGGCTCCCCGCCTTGGCAGGTGGTAAGCAGGCAAGCGTGCGGCTCACGTGTGCACAGCCAAGGACTCTCTGGAAAGAGTCCATGGGCGGAGCCACGGAAAGGCCCCTGCATTTGATTAGTCAGGTTACGCAATAATATTCTAAGCTAATTTCTTATCATTGGTGTTGTTTTTGTTTGTTTGGTTTTTTTCTGCGGAAATGGGACCAAGCATTGGATGAACAAGGACGAATAAGAGGCTCCAATCTTTCAAACCCGGCCACCTTGTCGTGGTCGTTCCTGATCCTCCCCACATCCTTACGAGGTGCCAGGCAGGGGGGCCCTCCTCTCGGGTTCGCGGGTCTGAAATTCTGATCTGCTCTCGCGTGTTCAGTAGGGGCCGAGGGCTTGATGCTTATTCCTCTGGGAAAATGTTCTGACGGAGGCTTCTGAAAACAGAGCTTTCCCGCAGGGGACGGACGCAGACGGTAGGGATGTGAGCAGCAGGGCCAGCCCAGGAGGGCTGTGCTGTCGGCGTGCCTTCTCGGTTTTTCCGGGTTCCCGCCTCCGAGGCAGGGGCCGGCTCCCCTCCTCCTACACGCGGCGGGTCGCCGGGTGAGAGACTGGACAGTGGTGATGTTTCCAGGACCACACGGTGCCGGAAGTGAGCCCTGGCGGCCTCTCAGACTCCTGAGATGGGGCAGGAAGCCCGAGGTCGCTCCGCAGCTGCTGTTCCCCCTGCCGGTGACCTGGGGGAAAGTGGTCACTTTTCTGCTCTCTCGAGCAGGGTAATCACGGTCCCCTCCTCCCAGGGTTCTCCCGGGAATTAGATGGACATAATGTGCATCAAGAGCTTACCATATGGTCTGGCGTACACTAGACACTAAATAAATGTCATCTACTTGTGTTATCACCACCCTTAAACATACATGGCTAAGAAGACATATTCGACGTCCTCATGGGATGTCCCCTCTTCCTCATTCCTCCCTCCCACACACCCTCCCAAGTGGCGCCTTCTCTAATGTAAAAGCCATTAAGCATCAAGCCAAGCCTGGACTCCAGGGTCCGACCGCCCGGGTTCAAATCCCAGCTCTGCCACTCCCCAGCTGGGTCACCTTGGGAAACATATTAACCTCTCGGTGCCTCAGTTTCCCTATCTGTACAAAGAGGGAAACAGTAACACAAATCCCTTAGGAATTTCCTGAGGCTTGATTGAGATGGTACACAGGAAGCATTCAGAACGGTACTCGGTACATAGTAAGGCTCAGTGATCTTGGGAGCACTAGCTCTTAAAAATGGAGATTGAAGAGTTGGTTAGAGCACTGATTGAAAGGAATTGTTTTCAGTTTTGTTTGGCTTGAATGGAAGACACTGATGATGAGATTCCTTACGGAGACCTCCCGTCCCTTGTTTTGCAAAGCCGCAGATATATTCCTTAAAGTGAGATTTTTGCCACCAGTTATTCTAGTGACGAGTTATTCATCTCCCCATAAACCAGATATAATAGAATATGATCCATAAAACTAAAGCTGTGCCAGGCTACAGGTATTAGTCAGGGTTCTGCAGAGAAACAGAACCAAGAGGAAGCAATGGGATGTATAGATATACACACATGCACAGAGAGACAGAAAGGGAGAGAGAGCGTTTTTTTAAGGAATTGGCTCACAGGATTGTGGAAGCTGGCAAGCCCAAATCTACAGGGGAAGCCGGCAGGCTGGAGACCCAGGGAAGAGCTGCAGTTCTGAAGTCTGAAGGCTGTCTGCCGGCAGGACTCCCTCTTTTGGGGGGAGGAGGGGTCCAGTCTTTTTCTTAATGCCTTCAACTGATTACATGAGACCCACCCACATTACAGAGGGCAATCTGATTTACTTAAAGTCTACTGATTTAAACGTTAATCTCATCCAAAATAATACCTTCACAGCAACATCTAGAATAGCATTTGACCAAATAACTGGGTGCCATGACCTAGCCAAGTTGACACATAAAACTAACCATCACAATATCAGATACTAAACTACTCTTTATACTGTATATCCCAGTGACCCTTGCTTCCATGCACAATTCATAACCCTGACTTCTGCACCACCTCTTTAAAATCCAGACCCTCACGAGCTGACAAAGACTCTGACCCTCAAGCCTCCTGCCCCTCTCTCTCTCGGTCCTGCTGTGGGCTAAGGTCCCAGTGCCCTTTAGACCCACATCCAAGGACTGTCAAGTACAGGCTGAATTGCTATCATGCTGCTTTTTGGTTAGGTGGCAAACTCCACCCACATTAATTCACAGCTTTTCTTTAAGTTCTTACATTTGTTATTAACTGGATCATCACTCTGAAGTATAACACTCAGTACCATTTCTCAGGCAATCACTCTTTAAGCCAGAACCCTCATTCCCACTGGCCCGATACAGCAACAAATACCTATTTTCCCTCCCAGGATCTAACAAAGGGAGGGAAGAGAAGGTGTCAGCCAAGCCATCTGACATGGTAGGTTCAGGGAGGTCAGGAAGATGTCCCCAAGGGAGGAAGGGAAGAGCCTAAAGGGTGAGCTGGAGTCAAGTGGGTGGAGAAGGGCAATCCAGAGACAGCAGGAGAGAGAGCAGCATGTGCCAATGCCTCGTGAAGGGGAGGGGCTCTGTGGGGCCCAGCCTACCCCAGAGGGCACCTGCAGACCAACCAGAGACACGCAGCGGTTTCCAGGTCTCTCTGCCACAGGGCATTGCCTGGCAATTACAGCACTAACAGATGGGAGGGGGAGGTCGTTCAACAGGGTGGTGGCAGTGATAGGGAGAAATGGAGATATCCAGACCACTATAAAGGGAAGATGGACAGAACTTCCTGATGCATGTGGAGGGAGGAGAGATGGAGATGCTGGGGCTAGATTGACTGTTGTGAACCAGATATTCATATGAACGCATCTCCAAATGTGCTTCTCTCTGCCTTTCAAATAGTTCTGTCTGCCTCCTCACCCAGAGACGTCCTGACTGCCACTTTTGGTCAACCCCGCAGCAAAGTCCATCTCCACGAGACACTGACAGGTGACTGCCCAGGCACCCGGAGCGCCCCAACCATACACTCACCTCACAGACCCCACCCACAGGTGTGACCAGGAAGCAAAGGCTGGAAGGGCTCTGAGACCCTCTGGGCTGCCTTTGCAGCCAATTCTGCAAGTTCACTAAGAAGGGGAGGGTCCACGGGGTGGGCTCCTGGCCAAAAGAGCTCCTCTCAGAGTTCTCCTTTTCGTTTACAGCCTTCCCATAGAGGATAATAGATAGCTGAAGTTTGTGGGTTGGATTACTTCCATCCATAAAATAAAGACTAGAAAGTCTTTTCACCCTAATCAGAAAAACACATCCTTTTGTCCCGCTGTATTCCTCGATATGTCATATTTAACAGTTACAATTATTGACAGGCCTATAAAACGTCTGGTGACAGAGAAAATAGCTTCCTATAAAGTGTTTATTCTTTTTTATTGATAATAAGTTGGCTTCCCTAGCCCTACCAAGAGAATACAGACCACTAACAAGAGATCAAATCCATTTATATGGCTCTCTCCAACCATTCCTTTCGCTCTGGGGCTCTGTACAAGGCCCTGTCTTTTAAATTTCAGCATCCGTGGGAGCTTGGAGCTCTAAAGCAGGGCCGTATGACTTCAGTAAAGAGGAAAGTATAATTCTAATAGCATCATTTACTACACCCTTTCATTTTTCTTCTCCAAGACAGACTGTGCTACTGTGTGCCTATGACTGGAATCTTTAAAATAGAAAAATCTCAACTGTAGAGAAATATTAATCAAAGGATCTATCCACATGCAGTGCCAGGTGGGCACCATGCATAATAATAATATTGTATTAATAATAACTATAAATATAATTGCTACTTTTACTTAATGTGTACTGTATAGCAGGCATTTCAGCAAAGCCACAATTTCCAGTCATGCCCTATACAAAGGTGTCTGGCTGAGGGGCAAGTGGGGACTGAAATGCACTTCCAAACCGTTTGTCCTTGTGTGGGCTGCGATGTCCCGAGGCAAGGTGTGTCTGTGTGTACTGTGCTCCCACACGTGCTAGGAGATGTCTTCCTTATATATCAGTGCCTTTCCCAACCAGGAGATCCACATCTTAAAAACCCGTAAGTTTTTTCTCACAAAGCATTGCCTTTCTACAGAAAGAGAATCTACAGATTGAATTTTTCGTTTTTAATTCTAAGGGCGTATCAACCAGAAACACAACCGATTCATCTGTTGGTTTCACAAATACATGTTTACCTATTTTTCACGAGACGAACTTCTGCAGGTCTGCAGAGACAGCAAGGTTGAAGGCTATGGTGGTTTCCAGGAGCTTACAGTCTCATGAGAAAGACAAGCTGTCCGGGAAGTAATTGCAATGCTAAAGAGGATAGGAGTTCAAAAGAGGGAGAAATTTCAGGTGTGACACGTTCGAAGGGCATCGAGCGAAGCCTTGAAGGATGAGAAAATTGGATATATGGAGATAGCGGTGGAATTCCAAGAAAGCTGCCCCAGTGCGAGGAGATGGAAGCTCCATGGTCCCTCTTCTGGCCTCAGCCTCTCCTGACCTCCTTTCTCATGGAATCTGCTGGATCCTTTCTGTCTTCCCACCTTTTCCCTCCCAGGTCAGGCTCCATGGCCCATCACTGCGTTCCGTCACACACTGCCAGCAACACTCGAAGCTTTGATGGAGCCCCCCAATTCCCTTCTTTGCACCCACCCTGGTCACCTGAGGCCTTTGAGAGGAAAGCCCACAGCAGTGCCGATGGTGCCCCAGCTTCAGTGGTGCCCTCTGGCCCCTCAGCTGTGCCCCCAGTGTCCTCGGAGCTCTCCTCCTGCTTTCATCACCGCGAAGTCAAAACCACAGCCCCCTTGGTGCTCACCTCCTCGCTCTCCCTCTCTCTTGCAGGGTGGGTACCCCTCGTTCACCGCCCCCAACAAGCCTGTGCCCCAGGTGTCCCCTCCTGGACACTCCTGTCAGAGAGAGGGCTGAGACCCTCCTCCATCCATTGCTCCAGACCTCATCTCCGCCAGCAGTGTTACTGGGGAACAGTCCCCTTGTGCCTCCATTCTCAACCTCTCAAGTCACCTTCCTTTAGTCAACCAATTATCTATTGTTTCCCACGTGCCGGCACTGCTGTGGGGGCCCAGCAGACGGCAGGGAGCAGAGCAGACAGCAGTGTGGGCCGCGTGGGTGACAGGCCCCTCAGCTGCCCCCGTGCCTCTTGCTCCTCAGCACTGAGCAGGCCCCCCCACAACTTCACAACCTCCATGCCTCCCTCGTGCCTTGCAGCCCCCCAGCCTTTGCCTCTGTGCTCTCCTTGCCTAGAGCGTCCTTCCCACCCATCTCTCCATTGTCCTCCTGCTTCCCTCCCAGACTATCCAGATCTGGGACCCTCCTGTGTGCTCCGACCTGTCTTAAGCTATCACGGACCATTTGCCAAGACAAACACTGGCTTCCTTTTCCGTCTCCCTGAGCAGACTGTCAGGCCCTGCAACCCCAAGCCGTGGCTTCCTGGTCTTTGTGTCGGGGCATCCAACACAGAGCTGGCCCCTAGGAGCTCCTCCACGTGTCTTAGTCGAAGCCCCTCAAGCTTAATTTTATCGTTGTGTTAACAGTTCTCAGATGCCCCTGTGCGTCCTGCACTACTCTAAGCGCAGTTCCCTACATGTTCTCTTAATTAATCCTCGCGACAACCATTCAAGAGAAGTGCTAAGGTTGTCTCCATTCTTGTGAAGGGAGAAACTGAGGTTTCAAGAAACTAAGCCACTCACCCAGTTCACACTGCTGGAAACAGGTAGAGCCTGAGTTCCGACCTCAGTCTCTGTGGCACCATCTCTTCTCCATCACCCAGGAGGACCTCTCCACATGTTACCATAACGTAAAGAATGTCCTATAGACAAGTGACTAGTGAAGGAAAGGAACTAACACTTGAATGCCCACGGTGTAGCAGTACTTCAGATACATCCTCTTATTTTAATTCCCACACCCCCTCTGTACCACATATGTATTTGATATTACTGTGCAGTAATTTGATTGATAAACTCAGAGAGGTTAAGAAATTCACCCAAGGTCACACAGCAAGTAAGTGGGATGGTAATTAAATCCTGGCTCTCTGATCACAAAGCCCGCTTTTCGCACAGAATCCGGTGCTCCCTGGCAGGCACTGGAGCCTCTGCGCCTTCTGAGGAGAGGTGGGTTGAGCCCAGCGCTTGGGAGGGTGGAAGATTCTCTCAATTTCTGCAACGTAATCACCTCCTTTCAAAGTTCCTGTCACAGGGGAGACAGAAGGAGAAAGCTGGCCTAATTCTTCCCCTTTTCACACTTTAAAGGGTTTTGTTTTGCTTTGCTTTGCTTTTTATGCCTCCGATTCTTCTTGCTTTAAATACTAAAATTTGCACTAGACCTCACTGAGTTCTTAACATAGACTTCAGGGGTTCTAAACCCAAGCAGTGGTTTCTCTGACTCGCGGAGGGACTGATTTGCCTGCAAAATGCCCTAATCATTATCCTCAAAGCACTGGGCCACAGCCCACCACAGTTTCCCCCACACGCAGACACCATGTCGGGAAGCGGCAGGCAGACGGAGGGGGCAGCCTCCAGCGGAGCTCAGACTGCAAAGAGACCAGATGTTTACCAGAGAGAGACGGTTTAAAGTACGCAAGGCAGAGAAGCCACTGACCGACAAAATATGTTTTATCCCTGCGACCCGGGGGGGCGGACAGGGTGGAAGAAATGATCCTGGGCTCACAAGGACATCAGACCGACCATAGCAAATAAAGAAACTGCATTTTCCTGGGAGGGAGGAAGGCGCTGAGCATCCCCCAGCCTCGGCCTTGGTTCGAGGTTAACAACTGCGGGATGAGGCTGCCTGAGGTGTGGGAATTTGCTTGCCTGCATCCCCGAACACTGCCGCTCAGGCTCTCACGTCCTCTCCACCCAGTTCTAGGGGGCATTCAACCCACTGGACTGTGAGGCCCAGCTCTGCCCGGGACTTGGCAGAACTCCTCTGGTCCGGGAAGTGAATAGTTTTCCTCATTCCCACGAAGTAAGAATGTCATGAGAAACGCAAGGGTTGCTCTTGGTGAGGCAGATCCGATGGTGATTTTCACAGTCCTGTCTCGCACAAGTGGGAGCTCCCGGCAACCTGCAGGACCCAGCCTGGATGGACTCAAGTCTTCAGCCCAGAGATGGAAGGGCAGCCTCAGCTGTGCTCACAGCTGGAAACGAGCGGGCAGACACCGGGGGCTAGGCAGTCGGGGACCGCAGTGGTTCTCAGTCTTCAGCGAGCGTCAGAAACACCTGGAGAGCTTGTGACAACGCAGAGGCCTGGAGCCCATCCCCAGAGATTCTGATCCAGCAGGCCTGGGGCAGGGCCCACGATTGTGCGTTTCTAGCAGGTTTCCAGGGATGCAGGGGCCGCTGCTGGTGCACGCTACACACTTTGAAGAGCACTGCCTTACTGCTGCACTCTGTCCTTCGGCCTCGAGCTGCAGGAACTGCTCGGTGGGGATTAAAACATTCCAAAGGCCTGCCTTACGTGGTTGCACCGTTTGTACACTGCCCAAACACCCCTGGATGAGGGGATGAGGGGCACAGTAACAGAGTTCAAGCTCCACTAGCCAAACCGTGTGCCCTGCCGAGGGGCTGTGTGGGCCTGGAAAAAGGGGCTCATGTGTCCAGGGAGAGCACCTGTTTCTAAGCCATGCACCCAAAGGGAGTATCTTTTCCTAATTTGCACAAAAGCGTACATAGGCAGCAGTGGTCCTTTGAAAATGTCCTTTACCCACCAGTGCATATAACAGGACATCAAATGCGTACCCACTCTGAGACCCCTGGGAGGGGCACAAGTCGGAGGCCATCCTGGCATTCACTGGGGGGTGTGATTTGGCATCCCCTACCTCCGTTCTTGCCTCACATTGAAGCTCTCCAGTCACATGAGGGACAAGTCATTCCCACGGCCGTAAGGACAATCAAGGCATGTGGTCCTTCACCTCCTGCCTAACCACAGCTCGCTAGGCAGGGAAATGCTGCCACGGAACGAAGGTCTGCAGCTGCTCCTGTCTTGCCTGCGGGCAGCTGCCACGCATGAACACCCACATCCCTGGCCCTGTTCCAGGCACTTGTAGAGAATCAAGCAGCTTCCCCTTAACCCTCTGGCCAGGCTGGTCCATGCCCCTCCTCTGTGAGACCTTCAGTCAGCCGCCCGCAGCAGGCTGACCCTCTCGGCTGGCAGAGCATCCCTCAAGGATGCCCGCACCATCCTCCTGCTGTTGAGCTGTGTGCCGACCAAAAGTCAGCTACAGGGGTTCCCAAACCTGCCGATGCCAGCTGCGTGTCGCTGTGATCAAGTCACTTAATTAACTATCCTGTAAACTGGTGAAATACAACACAAAATAGAACTTTTGTTTCCATGAAAATTAAGTTGATTGCTTTGGAAAAGCTCAATGAAGGCAAGTTTCCAAAAAAGATTACTGTCAAATTAGGCAGCAATGGAGGAGACAAACGTAAAAGACTTGGGGGAGCGGGGGCTGTGAAAACCAAAGAGAATGTGGGACTCGGATTGCTTACCAAGCGTTTTATGTTCTCAATCTAAAGACGTACTGAGGTTAGAACTGTAGGCAAGGCACAATGGGAAGGGTCTAGGTGAGAAAGACGAGGGGGGTCTGGAATCGGCAGACCCCACCCCTAAAAACAAGGCTTTGGCCCTAGATCAAAAGGGTGGAGAATGAATGCATATTCGTATGTTTTAAGTAAAAATACTTTTAAGCCAACATCGGTAGCAGAGAAAGAGTGTTGGAATGTTGGAAACAGCTAAATCAATGTGCTCAGGCCACTCTGCCCTTTCCAGCTGGGTGACCTCGGGTGAACAACTGCTCTGAGCCTTGGCACCCTCCCTGTAAAGGGGAACACACCTCGTGTGAGGGAAAATACAATGTACAAATATCGGTGGCTACCGTCGTGTTTGCCACCCAGCATTATCTCGGCCCTCCACCCAGGCACGGGTCTCCCGTTTCTTTGCAAGGAACCCACACCACACCCACACCCACCCCCCCACCCCCCACCCCCCACCCCCTACCCCTGCCCTCAGCCTGGGACCTCCAGGGGCAGAACACTCAACTCAGGCTGGGCAATCCTCACGCACCACCTACCCGGCCGCCACAGTTGTTTCCAGGATGGCACACGGCTCAAGTCTGGGCAACCAGGACCAGTAAGACTCAGTTCTCCAGGATTTTAAGTTATCAGGGTATTGGCCTCTCTCCCCGCCTGGCTTGGGTACTGTGATGATGTGACCTAGAGGGCAGCTAGGGAAATGGGAGGACGGAGCCAAACCAGAGGAAACAGCCAAGAGCAGAGTTGAGGGGAAAGGGTGGCCATCACTTGAATCCTGAATCAAGCCAATCTTGAAGCCAGACTTTCAATTACGTGACCCAAATAATTCCTTTTTTTACCTTAAAATAGTTTGATTTTGGGATTCTTTCTTTGTTTTCCGCAGAAGCAAACCCTAAGATGAAGAGTCACCTGCAAGTCATTTACATGGGAGGTGATTGTAGGAAACATGGGAGGACTAGGGAGTGAGGCAGGGAACGAAGAAAGCCAGTAAAGGGGACATGATCTAGCAAGCTCTGTTGCACGCAGCTGGAGCGAAAGCCTGCGGAGAAGCTCCAGGAAAGAGAGGTGAAGACATTACTTCCCCAGTACTGCTGGCCTGACCTGAGCACAGGCAGACTGGACTTCTGCTTCCAGAAAAAGCCCTTGGACAAAGAGCTGCAGGAGCGGGCAGCTGTGCCGGTGCTGATGAAAATGCTGGGGCCGAGAGGATGCAGGCGGGGGCCAGCAGCACCGCTGTCCCTGGCTCCTCTATTACTTGCAACAAAAAGACCTCGCTGATATATTGAGTTGCTTAGCACAATGCTTGGGACTCAGTAAGCACTCGAATGCGACAATCATCATCAATATTATCATTATTGCCATTGACCACTAATGGACATTACGAAGACCCAGCTTGTTGTGTAATTACAAGTATCACCTTTATAACCTAAGAACTCCTTAGGCAGAGGTAGACAAGTGATGTCGCTAAAGAAGTCCCTCCCCAGTCTCTTGGGCAAGAGTGCCAGCCACAGATTCACAGACCCCCTTGTTGCTAGGCCTTCCATGCAGCAGAGGACGCCCGCAGCCCTCAGCCAGCCCTCAGGACAAATGGTCCCTTCAAGAGTCACTTGTCCTCAGGCTCCCTAAGCAGTGAGGATGGGGAAGCCACTGGGAAGGGCCTGCTCAGGAAGGTTGGAAAGACATGTACAAGAGACCTTTTGGTCTTTTTTTTTTCCTTCTTGGCTACAGTTCTAGCATTTCTAAAGTCTGAAGGAAGAAGCTGATATAATGTGGACGACTATGATTCATTAATACTTAATTGATTGGAATAAACGTACTTAAATATTTCAAGGGTTTGGCCCAAAAAGTTTCACTACAATAGTCCAAACATCTGTCAGGAAGAAAGATTTGGCCTTACTGAGGTCACACCCGAGGGATCCGTTTGGGTCCTGAGTTGGGTTCGTGGCCAGAAGCCGGAGAAGCTGCCTGGGTTCGGGCAGGGCCCGCCCGCTCCTAGAGAGGCTGCCGGAGAGGCTGCCCTCTTCCTGCATTCCAGCGGCTCCTGAGTCCCAGGCACCTTTGTAAGCACTTTACTGCCTTAGAGATGCAACCTTTATTATCTCCATTTTACAGGGAAAGGAACTGAGGGACTGAGAGGGCACACAGCTTGGAAGCGGTGAAGCCAAGATGGGAGCCCGAGACTTCTGGCTCCAGAGGTCACTGCGCGCTGAGGTTTAGAATATCACACTTTGAACCTGCAGTGTATACAAGCCTTCTCCACCCTGCCCAGAGATCAGAGATGTCTTCTCAAGTCCCTCTGCGCCGTTCACACGCTGAGTCTCTTGGGGGCTGAATAAGGGAAACGGGGAAGCTTGTTGGCTTACTGTTGGTGTCCTTTGTGGCGACTGTGCGTTTGGGATGTTCTCCAAGGGCCACCAGCTCTCGCGGCTTTCTCCCACCAGCCCCCGCATCCATAGGACGGGCCTGTCCCTTAGCCTCGTGAACTGTGTGTGCTGCAGAAAAGCACGCGTCCCGTTTCTAAGAATCAAGACCAAACTTTTTAAGGGAAGTGGAGGGGGAGAGAGGGTATTAGCAAGGACTCTACAAGTGACACAGAAGCCTGTGGCTTTGAGCACAGGTACAATCTGCCAGACGTGAATTCAAATGGCAGCTCTCCTCGGTGACGTTGGAAAAGTGACCATCCTTACAGAGCCTCGGTTTCGCCTCGGTTTCCTCCCGTCTGCAAAATGCAGACAGGAGTGCCTATTTGACCAACAGGGTTGTGCCAAGATTTAAATGAAAGCACCTTGGCAAGGCTGGTGCCAAGCGCAGGCACACAGTGGGCTGGCCATAAATGCTCGTTCTCTTCTTCTCTCTTGGTAGAGGGAAGAAACGGGGCTGTGGAAGGCTAACTATGCTCCAGTTCCAGGAGGAGTAGAAATGGCTGTGCTGACGTCATGGGAAGAAGAGCGCCACTTGGGGATGGATGCTGTCTGCGGAGAGAACCCACTCAGCGTCTGTCTATACATTGTGTGGGGCTGCCTTGCCTCGAGCTTCCTGCCAGGCTCAGCTGTGAAACCATGGCAGTTGTTTGTCTGGCCGGGGCACAGGGGGAGGGGAAAGGATTCTTTGCTCGGGTCCCCACGTCCTCAGCCCACACGCGCACCTCGTGGGACCGGAGCATGAACCCTGCAGTTTGTGAGTTTGTTTGCTTTGGGCAAATAATGACTTCCTGTTTCTTAGAAGACAGAGCTAAGCTTCCCAAGGCTTCTCTGCCAGGCAGCATTTCTGACCAAACGACAGGAATGCTTGTGGGGTAAACAGGACGGAGACGCGGCAATGAGGCCCGCCCACAGAGCAGCCCCAAGAAGTGCAATTGAGGGTTGAGAAACAGGCAGGCCGTTTCAGCTTCCTCAAGCTCCCAAGTTTTAACCAAATCCCAAGAGCAGTTTCTAGGACTTCAAGGCCCTTGCCCACACACACTGCATCTGCTCTGTGAGATTCCCACTGGACCCTTAGAGTTGGCACAATTCCCCTGCCTCCTGAGCCACTTGGCAGCTCTTTCTACCCACCAAGCAGTCTAAATTCCTCCCAGTCCAAAAGGGATATCAATCTCATTCCTATCTCCAAGCCATGATAAGTTGTTCCATTTACCTTTCTATCTTTCTCATAGGCTCAGCTCATTCCTCACTTCTTACAGGAAGTCCTCCCAGATTGCTCCTCTGATCTTCCTATTCACAGCCCTTACCATTCAATACTGTTCACTAAAATTAGTCTCATTTCTATGGCCCAAAATTGTGAATTGTCTGAGGGTTAAATAAATAGCTCCTGTGTGCTGAGAACTTTATAAGCGTGATTTCATTTAAACTGTCCCAACCCTTGTGAGGTAGGCACTTCCATTACTCCCGTTTTACAAATGAGGAAATGAAGGCTCAGGACACATAAATAACACACCCGAGATCACAGAGCTAGGGACAGAATCGGGCAACGACCCGGCACTGGGGCCAGCTAGTCTTGGGAGCACTGTGGGATGTTGCCTCCTGGATAAATGTCCAGTTGAGTGTTAACTACATAGACCAGTGGTTCTCAAAAGGCGGCTTCCAGACCAGCGCCACCGGCAACATCTGGGAACTTGTTAGAAATGTAAATCATGGGGCCCTACCCCAGATACACTCAATCAGAAACTCCAGGGTGGAGCCCAGAAAGCCGTGTTTTCAAAAGCCCTGCAGGTTTTTCTGAAGTTTGCTGGTGTTTGAGGCTCCCTGACCAGACCAAGGATTGGCCAACTTTCTCTGTGAAGGCCCACATAGTAGAGACTTCAGACTTTGCAGGCCTAGAGGTAAAATCGAGGCTGTGACATAGGTACTTCTATTACAAGATAGAAAACACATTTCCACAAACTTTTTATTGATGAAATTCAAAATATGATAGTCACTCAGTATGTTTTTTTTTTTTTTTATAATACAGGTCTAATAATGAGAAGAACAAAATTCACTTTGTGGGAGGGAGACCATTTTGCATACTTGGCGTTCAAAGTTAGTGTTCCTCATCATCAAATCAATTGGAAATGTTCGTCTGTAAAGACCACTCTTGGCTCCCTGCACATAGCAGGCCATGGGCCGGATTTGACCTGTAGTGAGCCTACCATTGGACCAGACCATCCCAGCAGAATCAGTACCGTGGGTGGCCTTGGGTCAGTTCTTGTCTATACTGAGCGGTCACTGTAAACAACCAGTTTGGGAGTTCCACTCCCCCAATCCCACTCCTCTGCCCCCCAAAACAGTTGCTCAGCAGAACTGACAGATTTGACCAGGCACGTTGGCATCCCGCAGGAGAGGCTGCCACACACCAGGCAGGCCTGGCCTCACATAGCGCCCTGAGAGGGGGAACAGCTGCCCAGCCAGGTGGCCGAGCAGCTGCAGGAAGCCCTCAGCCCCGCTCCCACCACCACCTGTGGCTGCCCTCCCTACCTCAGCCGGCTCCTCCGGGACCTCCCTGGGGCAGGCGTCCCACTTGCTCCAGGGAAGGTGGGTGACTGAAGAGGGCAGAAACTGACCTTTGCCCCATTTTATCCTTGGCCTGGCTTTCTCAGCACCTGTGTGAACTCACGGTAGGATGGGAGACCACAGGGAGCTGAGACACAGAAGTAACATGAAACACAAAACCTCTACTGGCCCCTTAAAAAGTTAGGTGGAATTAACAAATGGCTGACTGATTGGTTGAATTGTGTCCCCAAAAAGGTATGTTCAAGTACCAACCCCCAGTACCTGTGACCTTCAGTAGGGTCTTGGCAGATATAATCTAGTTTACGGTGAAGTCATACTGGATTAGTGTGGACTTCATAAGAAGCGGGAAATTTGGACACAGAGACACATGGCGACACAGAGAGAACACCAGGCGAAGATGGAGACAGTATGAGAGCGATGTGTCTACCAGCCACGGGACACCAAAGATTGGGAGCAACTGCCAGGAGCTACGAGAGCAGCATGGAACAGATTCTCTCTTGAAGCCTCTGGAAGGAACTAAGCACGCCTACTCCTTGATTTGGGGGTAACCTCCAGAACAGTGAGGGAGTGGATTTCTGTTGTCTTAAGCAGCCCAGTCGGTGGTACTTTATTCCAGCTGCCCTAGGAAACATACAGCTGATGATAAGGCGTGGTGGAACACAGTGATACACCACAATGGTGAACGAGGAAAACTCACTCTGCTTTCCAAAATCCCTAGCATTGGAGACTGTGCTTATGACATAAAGTTAAGCAAAAGGAGCAGGTTTCAAAACTAATCTTGCAATTTTAAGACTTACACCTATACACAAATGAAACATAGACAAAAGGTTGGATGAAAACGTATTATAACATTTGCATTATGTATCTCTGGGTAGGGAATAAAATGAACATTGGTTTTTAAAATCAGGAAAAATGGCCATTGAAAAATAAAAGCAATCAAATAGAAGTAATAATCCATGCTTACTCTAGACAAAAAAGCCAAGAAGTATGAGAGCAAAAGGCCAATTACCTGGAATCAGAGCCATTTTGAAGTGGTTCTGAGATGAGCCTGAAGACGAGATTGCGGAGACGGGTGCCTGGGCAGCTCTGGGAGAGCAGGAATAACAAAATCAGACACCAGGGCTGCTTTTCAGCCTGGGATGCACGTTAGAATCATCAGGAAACTTTCCAAACAAACCAGTGACCAGGTCCCACCCGGGCCTACTGCATAACCCAGGAGAGGTCACCTAAGACAACACAGAATTTAAAATCCATTTCAATCAATCTTCGCTTTGAGAAAATCCTATGTGAGGAAACCCAGATTTGGTCTCACCAGGGAGGGGAGGTGACAAAATTAACGTCATGTTTTTGAACATTTGCTACATGGCCGGCACAATTCTAAATTGTTTACGTGGATGATCTCCCTTAAACATCACAATAGCATCGTCATGGTAGTTGCCATGATTATAGCCATTTGAGAGATGAGAGAACTGAAACTCAGTGACGTTAAGGAAGGACCATGGCCACGGTCACACAGTTTGTGAGTGGTAGATCTAGAACCCAAAAGAAGGAAGTTTAACTCTCCAACACCCCCCTACTGCATCTTTGAAGGTTGAGACATGATGATCCGGGAATTCAGTAAGGAAGGCTGTGGCCGCTCGACTCCAGCCGGATACCTGGAGTCCTCCTGTGGCCAGCTGTACGCAGCACGGTCAATGACTCTGGCCCAGTATCTCTCAACTCGCGTCCTGAGTGGGTCTCATGTGTGCAACGATTTGAAACTTGGTCAACCACCTGAGGAAGCTCCCGTACTTTCAGAACGAAAATGGTGGGCTTCCATGCTTGAGGATCTTTGCTAAACTGCGCAGAAGCCACTGTTCATGGTGAATCACAGAGATTTCTCTGTAGCCTCCAGCCCAGAGACTGTGGGGCTCCTCTGAAGAACCCTGCTCACATTCATCGCGTGGACGTGAAATCCTGATGGTGTCACCTCTCTCCCGGCTTCCACTACTCTGTCCTACCCACATTTCCCCCTCTCCTAATTCCCTCGTCCATTTATTGCTGATCTCCTTTAACTTTTTGAACCGTCTCTACTTTTATACATCATTTAAGTCAGTGGTCCTCAAATCTGGCCGCACTGCAGAATTACCTGAGGGGCTTTTAAAAATCCCAATGTCCAGGCCACATCCCAGACCAATGGCATCAGGACCTCAGAGTGGAACCAGGCATTGTCTTTAAAGCTCCTCGGCAGGTGATGAGCAGTTAAATGTGTTCCCACATTCTTCTGGGAAAAATACACAACAATAAATAAATAGTAATATAGCCCTAGGCCATTTCAAGTTTCCAACAGCTAACTTACAATCATGACAAGCATGGATCACTTCTTTAAAATGGTCCGTCTGCCGTTTGACCTTGAAGCCTTTGTGTTAACAGGGGCGGCCACAGGACTATGCCTGTTCTGTCTGTTTCTCTGTGTGCCTCCTCCTCTGCCCACCCCCAAGCCAAGCCACCTGCCTCTTCTCAGGCAGAAACCTCCTCCCACCCTTCCGTATTCAGGGACCACCCCCCACACCGTGTTCCAACATCTGTGCCTCCACCAGGGACTTGAAGAGCAAACGCCAAACCACGGCAAACCACTCATCTGTAATTTGCTGAGCTGCCAACCTAAGAAGAGACTAAACATTCCCCTTTTTTGTTGTTTAAATGAACTGTGAAACAAACCAAAGCTGTGGTTTAGTTTTCCAGAAACAATTTAGTAAACTAGTTTAAGGCAGAAGTAAAGACAATATACTCATAAAACTATTGAATCCAAAAAATAACTCTCCAAAGTCACCTAACATTATATCCAGTTTGAGTGAATCAGATACACACATAAAATGGGTGTGGGGGGGGTGAGGGGTAGCAAGCCCAATGTCAGAAGGGCTGGTCTTTGAAAAGCACATGACATGAGAGCCCCTGAAGACAGAAGCATGAATGTTATCTGCAGAGTCATGCCCACAAAATAGTGCAAAACTTTTCATAAACGTTAAGCGGCTGTCTATCCTCATCGGAAACCCTTGCCATCTTTCCTGGCCTTGGCCATCTCTCTGCTGTTTCCCACGTGTGGGACTGTGGCTGGCGAGAGACTGTCCAAGAAGGCATGGAGATGGAAAGCGTGCCCTGGGCTTCGGAGGCCCCCTGCTGTGCTCCTCAAAAGGGCAGTCAGGGTGGGGCGTAGCTGGGGGCCAGACTCCAGACGTAGTCTGCTCTCTGACTTACCTGTGGATCCTGAAGCAACTCTCTCCCCACCTCTGAGTCTCTGTCTCCTACTCAGTAAGATGCAGGGTCCTCTAAGGCCCCCTCCAGGTCTGACGTTTGAGGCGGCAGGCTCTAGGAGCCAAGTCAGGTAGCTGGCACAGGATCCTGAGAGGGCTCCTCCCTACCCATCGAGATTTTAGGAAGGGCTGCCCCCTTTTTGCATCTGGAACCTGAATGGCTGGTCCTCTGGTGTGTATGAAAGGACCTCTTTGTCTTAAGTCGGAGCATAGGAAATCATTGAGACAACAAAAAAAAGGATAGCCAGGAGAGGGACCAGCTCACCCAGAGGGTGCTACACTCTCCAAATGACCATGAAGTCATGACGGTTGTGCCCAGAGCATGGACTGCAATACACACACACGCACAAACACACACATATGATTTTCATACGAATACTAGATTTAGAGTTAGCAAAGCTATGTTCCAATTCAATTCTATTCTGACACTCACTAGATCACTTCAAGCCAGTTAATTTTGTGTAAAAAATGTCAAATGAGGCTCATAAGGCCTACCCCAAATTCTCTGCTGCTCCTCCCACTGAGAGGTGCAGTCTGATTGCCCTCCCCTCAAATCTGAGTCGTCCTCAGTGACTTGCTCCACCAGTAGACTACAAAGGAAATGACATGCTATCTGCTGAGGCTGGGTCATATGGAGTCTTGGACGTCACTGTGGTCTCTAGGAGCACTTACTTTCCAGATGCTCCTCTTGGAACCCAGCTGCCATGTTCTGAGAAACCCAAGCCGCATGGAGAGGCCACCTGTAGACATTCTGGGCAACTGCTTCTGCTGAGCTCCCAGCCAACAGTCAGCATCAACTGCCAGCCATGTGAGTGTGCCATTCTTGACGTACAGGCATTAAGTCTGGGGGAGTTGGTTATGCAGCAATCGAGAATTGGAAGCCTCAACTTGCAGAGCAGGAGACTACTGTGTGAGATTAAATGTTAAGATGACAGGAAAGCACCTTGTAAATCATAAAGTGCTCCACAGACGTAAAGGGTCACCGTTAACGTTATGAGTTTCTGCACTGCCCTTCCTCTCCTGTCCCAAAGAGCAACTCTGAGCCTTTATCCCCGCCTGCGGCAATTTTCTGCCTGGGCTCTGTGCCTGGCTCTCGGGTTTTCCAGGTGAACGTTTAAGAGAGGCCGAGATCACAGACAGGAGCCCATGGAGTGGCTTCCCTGAGGTTCCTGACCTGTATGCTCACACTCTCACCCTTACTTCCTGCTCACAGATGACAGTTCAAACCCCGGGCTTCCTAATGCCTAATGACAGCTGGATGTGGCGGCACAAGCGCCTCTGATCACTTGCACCCTCAGAACTAGATGCTCTGAACCGTCCCTGAAGGCAGCGTCTCTCCAGCCAGAATCTCGATACTCTTCCTAAGGACAAATATTCACCGTCATGGTGGACCAGAGTCCTACCTTCAAACAGAGAGTCACAACTGACATTAAAGTGGAACTGTAGCCGTAATCAGCTTTCCATGACTTCTTCTCCAATGGCCTTCCCAGAGGCACTGCTGCAGAAATGAGGGACTATTCCTCAACAGAGTTTATTCACTGGCACAAATACTTTGGCGTGAACTGTCTTCAAGAGAGGTCCTTATCCTTGTCTATACTCTCAAATGACACCAAACATGAGACAGTGTTCATAGCAGGCATTTTTTAGAGGAAAACGAGGTTCCCTAGGCATTACATCGGGAATGGTGAGCAGTCATTACTGTCCTTAGGCTGTAGCTAAAGAAAGGAATATGGTGTTACGCCCCAAACTCAGAATTGCTGGACTCCTAGACCACTGGTATACCTGGTGCAATGAAAATCCATGCAAGTGTTGTAATTTCCTGGTTATCTAGAACTAAATGAAGGGATCTTTGGATTTAGGAGCTAGTTCTTTGGACACACAATTAACACAATTATTTCAGGATTTCCCAGTACGTTAGCGTTGGGAGTTGGGTTACTCTTGTCACCTGTCCCTCCATTTCCTCAACCAGTCATTGCAAACGGAGGACAATGCACACCACCGCTGCCTCACAGACCTGATGGCAGCAACCTCCACCTCTTCACACCCTGCAGGGGGTGATGCCTGTGTCATCATTTGTCTCATGCCATTCTGGCCATCTGTGCTCCCCTCCCTATCACAAGGGGCTGGAAGCATGCAAACATTTCCCAGGTCAATTCCTACACCAGCTGGCTTCCAGTTAGGTTCTGCCAATGGCAGGCACTGGCAAGACACTGGAGGGAGGGAAGAAGGGAGAAGGTAACTTTTTGTTCTTTCTGCTCCTGGTATCATCAGTGCAGTAGCAGTAACAGGCAAGGGGTCACTCTTGGGTCTCTTAGCAGTAGTGACAACGGATTTGGCAGCTCAGTGCTCATGGGCTCTGCCCTGCAGTAGCACCATCAGGGTGGAGTTATTCAGGTTGTCAGGCTCCCGCAGTGTCAATGAGAGCACTTCTGGCCTCCTGTGAGGTGGCACCAGCAGATATATGAGTGGTCCAGGAGTCCACAAGCCTGAGTTTGGGGTGTAACACCATATTCCTTTCTGCAGCTACAGCCTAAGGACAGTAATGACTTCTCACAATTCCTAATGTAATGCCTAGGTAACCTCGTTTTCCTCTTTTGGCCCTTCTGACACTTCTTGTTGAACAACCAAATCCCTGCATTGAATTCCCTCTGCTTGACATACCTAGGGTGGTTTTTATTTTCCTTGCTAAATCCTGCTGTTACTCAGTAGTCTAAGCACCTACACACTGTTCATTGCCTACTCACTGCCTGTTCCCCCAGTTTTTCTTGTAAATGGAACTCCAGTTTTGATCAGATCAGCAAGGTTCTCAGATAAATACCCACTTTCCCAGTTTCCTTTGCAGCCAGGCGTGTCCATACGATCATTTTGGCCAATGAAACATACAGTCTTCTGGAATTTCAGGGAAAGTTTCTGCTTTCCTGATAAAGTGAAATAGATGGGACCAATGCCACCTCTTTCACCTTCCTTCTTGCCTTGAGTGTCGATGTGATGTTTAGACCCGCCGCAGCCCTCTTGCTTCCATGAGTCAACAAACATGAGGACGAAATGCAATACTCTTGGGATGATGTAGTGGAAAGATAGAAAGAGCATGAGTCCTTGATGTCATTGTGAGCAGCTAAAGCAACCCCAGCAACCACCTCAGCTGTAGGGCCCATGCTTTAGTCCCACTCTATGACAGTCTCAAGTTCTGGAACTTTTCTTTCAAGTTCCAGTTCTTTTCAGTATCTTCTGCCTTTACTTGACTACATAAGAAGGAACACTGGAAAACAGTTCCCAGCTCCCACTTAGCTCAGTTTGCATATACACTCAAACGGGGCTTCTTCAAAGAGGGAAAAAGATTCAGAAAATGAAAGATGGAGCATTCCCACAAACAGAGGAGCAGGCGAGAGGGTGCATCTGGGCAGAAATCTGACAGTAGCCCCCGTGGTATTTGACATCCCTGTTCTGATTTTGAATTGTCCTTTCTAAAAGCTCACCACACGATTCTCATTAGAGTCTCTGAGATAAGCCAGAGTAGGTCAGAGGCAGATTATTTGGGTCATGGCCGTAATACAATATCACAAATCCTTTCCTCTCACCCTACTTTTGTCCTTTTCTTTTTTACCCAAATTGGCTTTGGAGTCCCATCTTCCTGGAGAGGCAAGCTGCTGGTTCCCGCTGACCACGCTTTGTCTTGGCAGCAGGTCTAGTCTGATCAGTACCTAGTATTGCTGGGCCTCTGTCCCTGAGAGACGCCTGCCGCCTGGCCATGCTGTCATTAAGTGGACATCTCATTCCTGCAGAGGTTGTGCAGCTGCTGTGTTTTGCTAGAATCTTGAAGCCAAATGAGAATTTTTTAAATCCTTAGCTTTTATTTGCTGAGTTCCCTGATCTCTTGTGGGAATTGCACCCCTTGGGCCCCCTTTCACCTTCCCACAGCCATAGTTCTTTAGGAAGGTGGCCAAGGGGCAAGGGGAGGGTCCCTCCCATGAACTGGTCACAGGTCACGAGCCTGCGCCTTGGTAATGAGTGCCCTATTTGCGAAGAAAGGGAGGGAAGGAGGAGAAACCTCATTTCTCTCCTTTGATTTGTTTTTTAATCAAATCACATTCTTAATTACATTTGGCTGGAATGAAATTATGCCTCTGAAGAGCTTCCAGATGGAACTAGGGAAGTGACTTTAGCTGAACTCTGCAGCCATTTTGGTCAGCATGAAATATTTACTCCTGAAGGGGCTGCCAGCCTGGTGGTTTTGCTCTGAGGAACAAAGGACCCTTCTGCCCCAACCCTCCTTCCAAACGCTGAGGAATTCTCACCTGGCTGGGTTAGGGGACTTCCAAGTTTTGGGATTTCCTAACACGTCAGCTGGATGGGGACTCTGAAAGGTGGTCCAGTGAAGAGCTTGTGGGATTTATCATCAGACAGGGCAAGGACAAAATACTGACCTAGCCCTTATCTGCTGTGTGATCCTAGGCGGTGCATCACTTCTCTGAGCCTCAGTTTCCTCAAAAGATTTTTCTTACCTTGTTGAATTATTGTAAAAGTGAAATTATATGGTTTGTGCATAGCATTTATTTCCTTCTCTTTCCTTATTCTCCATCTATTGCCTCAGAGAGAGGATGCCCAACACAATTGAAATGAAGTCTCAGATGCTGCTTTACTTAAAGAACCTGTGGTGTATGAGCCACTGTTTTCAGGACACCATGAAGTGGGAGGGCAAACAAAACTGCCAGCTATCTTAAAGAGAATTAGCTCTTCATCTCCAACCTGGCTCCAGTGCCAAAGTCCTGAAGTACTGTTCTCCTCAGCCTTGTGATGGGGCTTATCCTGCCTGAGCATTCTCTCCTCTCTCTGGTTCCATCACCTTTGACTACCCAATATCATATCCTAGAATTTCATTATTTGAATTAAGCAAACGTGATCCAGTTAAAGGAAGACAACTGATGGTGTAGGCTTTGGAAGCCCAAGAAGGATGCTGGAGAATTCCTCCTGGCTCTGTCCTGAGCCCACTGGGCAGGCTGAGGGGAAGGAAAGCAGGAGGAGAGCAGACCTGGTCATGTGGGGCAGAGGAAACTCATATTCTAACCATTGGTTCCTTGGATGTGATGAATTAACCACCCAATCCAAAATGGAGGCTATGCAGCCCAGCCACGCGATCAAGTCCATCCAACATGCAATGCAGAACAAAAGGCAGGTTAGATGGTATGGCACCTGTGGCTGAAACCTGCAGAGCAGGGCAGCAAATGCCTTGGCACCCAAATTAGTCATTATATTTCCATGCACATGTCGCCATGAGCACAGGTAGAACTCCCACAGGGCACTTGCATTGGAATAAACTTTTATGACAGCTCCTTTGAGATTTTTCTCAGGGGCTTATGCCAAACCACTCTGAAGTGGCTCATTTCTTCCACCCTCAGCCCAGAGGTTATCACCAGGAGGAGCTAAAGTCAGAGGCAGCTCTATTTTCTCAGCAAAAAGATGAGATTCTGCTTGTTCCCTTTTTCCACTCTCTTCTTTACTCTCTAGCTCTGAGTAGAACTGAAACATTATGAAATGCTTCTTGATCAAATATTATGAAAATTCCTACTGAGATACCATTGTATGCAGAGTATTGCTGCTCCTGGGTCAGCTATTCATCTTTCGGTTTAATTCACTGACTTACTAAAAACTTGTGTATGTATGAGTCCCTGAACTTCAAAAATTCCAAAATAGATTCCAGCGTTGCAGCAGACACTGCAGAATGAATACCCAAACCCAACCCCCTTTCTCCTTACCTTTCTTTAACATACAGGCTGAAAAGCTAAGTACTCTGCTTTCCTAGCCAACTTCCAGCCAGAATGGCCGTGTTCTGGCCAAGGAGATACATGTGGAAGCCACAGGGAAGCACTTCCCCTTCCAAATAAAAGATAAAGCTGCTCAAGAAGACAGCTTTGGCATTCCCGCTTCTTCCTGCCTGGAAGCAGTCTTGCAAACAGGAAGCTCAAAGCCACATGCTAAGAATGATGGGACTGAAAGATACAAAGGAATTGATAGCCTTGCAGAGCAGCTGTACCAGCCTGGGCTGCCTGCTTCAGACTTCTTGTCATATGAGGGAAGTGCAGCCAACTTAGTAGTTTAAGTCTCTTACAGTTGAGTTTTCTGTTATTTGTAACAAAACTGATTCCTAAATTACAAAAGCACGGTCCCATCGAGATACTGAAGATTTGGCGTATTTCCTTCCTTCTGACCCCGGTGAGACGGGAAAAGGAGCAAAGAGGAAGATCTCAAAATCACTCACTGTCTCTAGAACTGGGGTGGGAGCTGGTGGTGTTGTGTTGCTTGAGTTGCAGACTTCCTGTTCCTTTGTATTGGGGGATTTTTCAAAATTTGATATTTAGAAGGCTGGATGAGACTCAAGTCTCCTGACATCAAAAACATGAATGGTTTCACTTCTCAAACATTTCAGTTGAATGTTTGCCAAAGTTTTTATCTCAGGGAAACTATTTGCCGAGCTTCTAATATTATGTAAAATACTGAAGCGAGGCTTCCCCCAGAGGATTATATTACTATTTAGTTTCATATTTCTTCTGATGCTGCCAATAAATCATGAACTTCTTCAGAGATGTCAGAGGGCAGCCTGTCTCTCCGACTGCAAATGACAAGCCATGAATAATGCACTCAGTTCTCACAGAGAGGCTCCCAAATCCTTTGGGCTCTGAACCGCTATCAGACAATCGCTTCCATGGAGCCTCATTTCCGCCTGGTGTTGGGTGAGCCCTGCTATGGCCAGTCCCTAGGAATGCCCAGTTGTGGGTCTCAGCTCAGAGGAATGATTCCTGGGGTCGGGCTCACCCTCAGGGAATCTGGAATACCAAAAGGTGGCTGTAACTCCCAGAAGAATGAAACTAGAAAACTCCAGAGAAGGCAACCAGCGTGTTCTAATCTCCTCAACTGGATTAAAACTCCTCCAGGGCAGTCCTGTTTCTCCATAACTCCTAAAGTAGTGCCTGGATCTTAACAGAGGCCCAATAAATATTTATTGTATCAAGGATGGACATATGAAAGTAGGGACAGATGGATGGGCAAATGGATGGATGGATTTCCATAAAAAATTGGCAGAAAGAGGACAACGAGTAAATAAAATCATAAAGAGTATAGACAATGATGAATAAAAACTTGTTTATCAAATATCAAGGCAGGAGAAATTTCATGACAATGGCAAGTGGAGAAGAGGGCAAGTATAGCACCACTTTACATAGCAAAGAAGGAAGCTTCGAGACCCCTCTGACTGGAAGGTAGGGCAGGTTGTATACATAACTGGTTAATACCTGCTCCAATGTTCCCTACCCTAAGATTTTCATCATTCCTCCTCCCTCCTCATTTTTCATGGAATTCCCAAAGGAACAGTATATACTTGCCGTCTACACGAGTAAATTTGTCTTTCCTCTTACCAGCCTTCTGAAGCTGCTTTCAAATGTCTCATTATTGGCCTCCAAATTGCAATATCCAATATCTTTGTCTAAATCATCTTCTGCTCTGACTATATGAAGTTTTATCTCTTCTGACCACTCCTTAAATTCTCCTGTGTTCGCCTTTCTTGATTTCCACATCTCTGCATCTCTTACTCCTTCATGGACCCTATCCTTATTCTGTCTTCTTATTTTTCTGATGCCTTCTCTGAGCCCACTCCTTCCCACTCGATAAGTTTTTGTCACGTTCTGGCTTCACCCTCTTCTCTTTCATGCTACACTCCCCTGGTGACCTGGTTCACATTTATGACTTCGAGCGTCCTCTTTTGGTAAACAACTCCCATGTGATGTCTTTGGCCCCAAGGACTACACTGGACATCGCCATCCACCCATTAATTCACTAACCAAACGTTTATAGAGACCTTGTCATGCATGAAGTTTGTTGCTACAAGTTGAGGATACCAAGAAGAATATGATTTCCTTTAAGGATATCAAAGTTTAGAGGAGGAGATAGAATTAAAATGACAATAACGCAGGATAACAATTGTCACCAAAGAGGAGGGCCACCTAGGAGACCTCCAGGAGAAGACTAAGTAGGGGTTGGCTGAGTGGACATGATGGCAAAGGACATCCTAAGCAGAGAGAGGGGAAAGGTCATGAGGACTCACAAGATCATTCATTGGTCAACTAACACTTAGGGGTTTCCTATCAGATGCCAGACACTATGCTAGGTGTTTCACAAAATAATATTACCTCACGTTACACATTGTTACCTCACTTGTTAAGTAACAAGCACTTTTCTAAGTCCCTTTCAAACAATATGCTACTTAATCTTCAAAGAATTATAGAAGATAAATATTATTACATTCATTTTACAGATGAAGAAACTGGAACGTCTCTGTAAAGTAAACTCACTGACTGGTTAAGGCTTACAACTAATAAGTGGCAGAGCCAGAGGCTTAAGGATTGATGGTTTAGCGTCACGAACAGAAACTTGTCAAGCTAGTTTAAGCAAAGGCGGATTTGTTATAAAGGAGCTGGGATGTTTCCCAGAACTCAAGGGTAAGAGTTACAGTGAGGCCTCATGTGGAGATGGAACTGGGGCCTGGAGAGCCACCAGACCAAGACAGCTACTTTCTCTTTGTCCTTCACAGACTGTCTCTCATCACTGCTCCTCTCTCACCATCTGCCACCCTCCTGCCTCTCTCTGTATCTTCAGATTGGCTCTGTCTCCTCTTGCTCATCATGGTCCATGGTAGCATCATGGAGACTCCAAAATGGTATCCTTATTCCTCCCAACTACAGCACTTTACAAGTCAGATACCCACAATGACTCGTCATAATCATGTCCACTAACTCCGAGTTCTTACGGAAGAGATCCTGATTAGCCCAGCTCATGTCAGGTAACCACTCTCAATCACATCAGTTACAGTCAGGGAGGATAGGAAGTGGATTACAAGGGGTACAAACGTGGCTACAGGAGAGGTGATTCTCAAAGAAAGAAGCATGGACTCAGCGGGCAACTTCAAAAGGTGTCTTTTAGGGGCTGGCCTGGTGGCACAGCGGTTAAGTTTAGACGTTCCGCTTTGGCGGCCTGGGGTTCACCGGTTTGGATCCCGGGTGCAGACATGGCACTGCTTATCAAGCCATGCTGTGGCAGGCGTCCCACGTATAAAGTAGAGGAAGATGGACACGGATGTTAGCTCAGGGCCAGTATTCCTCAGCAAAAAGAGGAGGATTGGAGGCAGATGTTAGCTCAGGGCTAATCTTCCTCAAAAAAAAAAAAAGTGCCTTTTACAGTTGACATTCCATGCCAGATGTTCTGACTGCAAGTCATATTTTTTTCTATCCCACACTGCTTTATCTCAAGCTAGACATATCCAAAATCAAGGTACACCCCTTTAAACAAGCTCCTCTTATTTCCCGATTTCAATTAATGACTTAACGTCAGTTCACTCCCCCAGCTTAATATTTCAAAGTTGACCTAAATGTCTCTTTCTCTTTATTACCTTACCCCTCACACCCTGCCCTTCCAACAGTCAAACAGTCTTCTGGGTTAGTCCATTTTCCATGCCAAAGGATCAGCCACTGTGGTTCAAATGCAACAGTGACATAAAGCCCAAGAGTCAAGTTTGCTGATGAAAGATTGATTAACTAAGCTATTTTGGACTGAATCAAGAAAATTGTAGGAACAATTGCTATTATGAATGTAAAAAAGAAAACTATTAGCAGACACAGAACAACTCAATGAGTAACTTTTGTCAGGTGCGGGGTTGGCCGTGGATTTGGTCTATTTGTTAAACCTGAGCTGATGAAACAATTGGGAAGGAGATGAAAGTAAAGAAAGGGTGAGCAGCTGAGATGGTGCCTGGTGGTAGAGGACAATTAGCTGAAGACATGGTGGATGGATGGAAAGGAACACTCCAGCATCAGTTAGATTCTCACCAAAACAAAGGTGGCCATTCTGGATTGATGTCCCCAGTAGTGTGCTGGTAAATGTTTAACAACTGGCCACTCAGGAAGAAAAGCCTCAAATTTACACCAATTTCTGTGGCGTAAACATTCCCATCGTGGCCAATTTCAAACTACCAACCTAACCTCACTGAATGAAGAATTAGGAAGAGATGCTTCCAGCTCATTCTCATAAGCCAGGAAGACTTGGTTCCAGCACACCGCTGGATGTCGCTGACCTTCCTGGCTCGCAGTACGTCCTAGAAGGAAGAGAGCTTCAATGTACCAAGAATGAAGAGCCCTCGCTTCAGCCAAATAAACTGACACTGGGGTCTTTCCATTAGTTAAAAAAAATCTATTCCGAGATCAACTATCTCTCCAATCTTGCCATGAATCAATTTGTAATTTAGCATACGTTATGAGAAATGTACAAGACAGACTTTGAAAAGGGCTTTTGAAGAACAGAGGAAGGGGGGAGAGGAAATCCCTGTTGGTTCGAAAGAGCTGGAATTTGATCTGAATTTAGTAGAAAGTAGTAGAGGAGGAGAAGAGGCAGTTCCAGGCAGTGGGACTAGGTTGAGACTGAGGTGGGGAGCAACGGCATATTTGGGAACGGTAGAGTCAAGGGGCAGGGCAGTAGGTAGGTGTGGATGGGTAGAGGGGTGAGCTCCAATAAGGTTGGCTGGGGCAGCTTGTGGGAGAACACAGATGCTTCTGCAGCATTCTCTAGCTACCCTGCCCTACTTCTCTGCTATGAATGTTTGCAGAGTTTTTTAAGCTCTGCTCTAATCTTGATCAATTACCTCTTTATTTGACTGAAGTCTAAGTCCATTGCTTTCCTTCCATTCCATCTGCTACCTCCCCCAAATCCATTCTCACGTTTCTTTATTGTCTCTTTGCCCACATCCTTCTCACTTTCATCCTCATCAGTCCCCCAACACACGTATGTACACACACACCCTTACACGCTCACTCATAGCCCTGCCACCTCATCCAAAGACCACACTGCCTCCAGAGTAATCTCCATCAAAAGCAGCTCTGACAAAGTCCCCCTGTAGCTAGATAAACATGCAGAAGCATGGGTGGCTCCCCCAAGGCTGACCCAGCCGACTTTATTAGAGTTCACCCCTCTACCATCCACATTTACCTGCTCCTGTCCCTTGACACTATCGTTCCTGAACACACCACTCCCCGCCTCAGTCTCCGTCTAGTCCTGCTGCCTGGACTTGCCTCTTCTCCTCCTGAAATCCAACTCTTTTATGCCAGCAGGGATTTCCTTTCCTCTATTCTCCTTCTCAAAGTCTGCATTGCACTCTTCTTATAAGATATACTTCACACTAGATTGTAGGTTCCTTAATTAAATGCATCTATTGTGAGTGGACCCCATCTTGTTTCCCTAGACTCAGCACCTACTTAGCATCTTGCATATTAAATATGTAAGACAGAAACTGCTAACTGTCCCCTAACATCCAGTCTCTTCTTCTCTCGTCCAGTAACAGAAGGGCTGCTTTTTAGATGCACACATGGCCACCTAGAGTAAAGATTACACTTCTGAGCTTGCCCTGTGTTAGTCAGCTGTGACCCTGTGCCTAGGTTCTGGCCAAAGGGAAGTGCACCAAGGGGCATGCGCAGCTCCAGGGTTTGCCCTTACAGGAAGGAGTGCACCGTCCCGTTCCTCTGCCCTGCCCATCTCTGGCTGGGGTGCAGATGTGCTGGCCAGCCACATTGGTCCAAATAGATGTGAGCAAATCACACTCCTATCAGGAGAGAAGAAAGATAGGAAGAACTCATCCCAGATTATACAGAGCCACCTTCCAAGGCAATTGAGCTGCTTATGTGCATTCCGTTACACAAGAGAGAAATACTCTTCAGTCACTGTCATTTTGGGTCTGACTTAGAGCCTCATTCATGTTTAATTGCTACTAGGTGTTTAATACAATGGACAGTGGATTCTAGGTTTGTACAGGAAATAAGAAAATTGAGGGGATCTTGCTTCATGTGTTTAGATTCAAGTTTTAGGCAACCAGGTCTCACAGGACCCATCCCAGGATGCCTCTGTCAAACACAACACTCATTAGAAACTGGGCTAACCCTTACTTACTTTATTGATTAAAGGCTCTTATCTCAAGATCAAATCCACCCCGATTGTGTCAGAAATCATCACAAGGAGGCATGGATGAACGTGGCGATTCTCTTCTCCTGAAGTGTGGCCACTTGGGGGAATTCAAATAAGGACTAGATTCACCAGAACAGTGTGAGCCAGCGTGGCTGCTCCTCAAGGACCAGCAAGCAGTCTTGCAAAAACTCCTAAACACAGAGTGTCCTTTGACTGTCTTCTGTGTTTAATCTTCTAATTATCTCAAGTGACAGGACGGCAAGGAGTCGGAGCATCAAGCTGATGAAGAAACGTTTCCTCATCTGTTGATGCAGCCACTGGTGACCTGCCCCTGTCTCGCAGCTGATCCTCCAAGAGGCTCACAAATGAGCAGGCAAGCTCCTACCCAAGGCTGCTCCTGGTCCTGGGGCGAGGGGCCACAGGATGGGATGTGCCCTGTCATTTAGCGCAAGTCACCTAGGCCTCCCTGAATGGCCACCGCCCCTAACCACTGGGCTTGCATCACACTCCTTACAGGAATTGTGCACCACATGTCAAGTGAAATAGGAGATACAGGAAATGAGCCAGATTCCTGGGCTTGAGGGAGAGCTCATTGTTAACCAGAAGGGGACAGAACGAGAGCAGCCACACATGGCATTCCAAGCCCTTGGCAAAAGACACAAAGGAAGTCTGTATCCGCCCATTCTAAAGACAGTTTAGGACTTGGATTCTGCAGAGCTAACTTCTTTTCCATTTCCCTAGGCAAGAAACATTGAAAATTCAAAGTTGTCTCTCTGTGTGTGTATATGTGTGCATGCATTTTCAACATGGCTGGCTGGGGATCAAACAGTCTGAGGGTTCCGTAGACATTTAAGAGACAAAGTGGGCTCCACGGCAGACAAAGCCAATTCTGGAAAGAAGTCCAAACGTGAGGGCTGGGAAGGGCCCCTGACTCAGCGACTCAAACCACGCATCCAGCCCAGCCCTTTCAGAGCCCCGTTTGTGGCATTTAAGATTGGGGTGACAGGATCCGCAGGGAGTCTGAGCATCCAGGTTGGGGGTTGCCCACATAACCTCATCCTCCTCAAACCTGAATCACTCCCCCTTGGGTCCAATTGACTTAAATCACTTATTTTCTCCGGTGGTTTCTTTATGACTCTCATTGCTCTAAAGTCGTCCTTTCCCCAAAAGCTGTGTGCCTTAGGCAGAGACTTAGCTCCTCCGATAGGGTTGGAGGCCTCCTGGGGGCAGGGCCTTCGCCATCTTTCTTTTCTCCCTCCAAAACATGTTGCACAATGCAACCCAGGCAACTTAATAAATATTTGATCAGTTGGTTTGATTTTCCGTGAAAGGATTCCTTTTCTCTGCACTTCACAAAACAAATAATAGCGTCCAGTTACCACGACTATCAGATCCAGAAGGCATTTGCTAAGCACTGGATCCTTGTTCTCAATTGTGAGACCACAAAGCAGAGATGAGCACGCTGAGGTCCCCTCTGTGGGGTCTGAGGCAAACTGCCTTCCCCTCCTTGTCTCCAACCTTCCTGGTTCCCAAGAGAAAGCCAGTGAACAACTCAGTGAGTATTACTGCCTTGAAACGATGAGGAGGGAAATTACGCGATGTAGGTCACTTCTTCACCATTGCTGGTGAAGGCCCAAACCTGGAACACGGCCATTACTCCTCAGAACAGACTGCACAGGCCCGCCGCCTCTCGGCAGGAGGCGTTCATGAGTGCGCCAGAGCACCGGCCACCTTCCCTGGGCAGGTTGGCCTCGGGGGCAGGAGGAGTGGAACACTGTGGGGACAGGACTTCTTCCTACAGGAAAAAACCTGGCTCTACACAAAATGGCTTCCTATCAGAGCCGGAGGACGAGGGGGCTTTTGCCTGGTGACAGCAGAGGAACACTGACCTTTTTGCTTTCCCCCCGGCAGGCAAAGAGTCCATCATCAGGCCCCAGATATCTCCAGAAACTCCAGCCACTGGTCTGCGTATGTGCGGTGAGCAGCCTGTTCCCTGAGGTGTTCCGGGCCAGCCCCTTTTCACCTCTGTATGGGGGAGCAGCAGGAGGCCCAGGGCTCGCACCGTGGGAAGAGGGGGAGCATGTTTTCATCAGCCCCCTATACCCTCTTGCTTGCTCATCCACTCCAGTCCCTCCAGGCTCCCACAGGTCCTCAAACATGCTGGGTTTGTCCCCACCTCAGGCCCTTTGCACATGTCCCTCTGCTGGGAATGCTCTTTCCTCAGATGTCCTTACAACCCTCCCTCCTCACACTCAGGTTGCTTGAATATCACCGCAGAGAAGTCCTCCTGCCAATTGCTCCCCACATCCCACCCCCCAGCAGTCCTGACTCCTCTTTCTGGTTTTGTTTCCTCTGTACACTTTATTGTTGCCTGACATACCATGCGCATTTGTCTGCTGCCTCCTTCCCACTTTGGCGTGTACATTCCACGAGGGCTGTTTTGGTCTCTGTTGCATCCTCAGCACCTAAACGGTGCCAGGCAAATAGTAGATGTTCAAATGGACTAAAAATATATATTACATAAACCAAGGACTTGTCGTCACTGTTATTGTTACCATATAGGGGTATAAGTCACCCTTGGCATCAGTAAGGGGCCATAATCCTTGCAGGAGACCTCTGCTAGAGAGGAGTACGTGGTAAGCACCCCCATGGCTGAGTGGTGACCCAGCGGATCACTTTGCTAGTGTGCTAGGGCCACCACGACACAGTACCACACACTGGGCAGCTTCAACAGCAGAAGTGTCTCGTCTCACAGTTTTGGAGGCTGGAAGTCTGAGATCAAGGCGTGGGCAGGATTGGTTCCTTACAAGGCTTGTGAGGGAGATCCGCTCCAGACCTCCCCCTGGCTTCTGGTGGTTTTCTGGCAATCTTTGGTGTTCCTTGGCTTGTAGAAGCATCACCTCGATCTCTGCCTTCATCTTCACATGGCGTTGTCTGCATGTCTGTATCAGATTTTCTCTTCGTATTAGGACACCTGTCATAGCGGACCATCCTAATGATACTTGTCATATTGGCACAGCTTAATGACCTCATCTTAACTAATGACATCTTCAACAACCCTCTTTCCAAACAAGACCACATGCTGGGGAACTGGGAGTCAGGACCCCAATGTATGAATTTTGAGGAGGGGACATAGTTCAACCTGTGACACTCCCCATCTTATCCTGAGACAGAAAGTTTGCCTGATGGGACCATCCTGTCCTTATGTCCATCTTACTGCTGGCCAAGGGAAGGAACATGGACGTCAGACGGAGCTGGCCAAAGACCAGCCTAGGAGCCTGTCTCCACCTTCCTCAGGCCTCCCCTTAAGATGACCATTGTCCTGCAGTGTAAACCTCGGAGGCCTCTACTCCCTGCGGCCTGGAGGGAGGCCCTCTGCCAGCTGCCATCCTGCAGTCCTTGGGGTGGTTGTCCACCCCTCAGCTGGACCCCAACTGATTCACCAGGAAGGACAATCCAGGCCCTTTTATGTCCAGCGACAGCCCCTCACTGGTGGGAGCTTGTCAGCACCCCAATCTGGACTTTGCACCAACAGTGCTCCTTCGTGAAAACATCTACCCTGAAAAGCCAGAAAGTGGGAAATAGGCTCAAATGAATCGTTCCAGCCAGTGGGGGCTCACTGAAGGGGGGCTCAGATAGCATCCACTTCCGCCCGCAGTTGCCGATGGGCCAAAAGGAATTTCCAGAGAGCCCAGAGCGGGTGAATCTGCCAGCACCTAACTAGGACACCACGCGCACAGTTTCTGATACAAACACTTCGAGAAATAGAAATGACAAGATTCCCCCTGAGCGGCAACCTAACAGCACATGGACCTTTGACAGCCTCGGTGGGGGCTGTTCCAGAGCTGTTCCATTAGCGTCAGCGTGTGAACGCTGGTCCCCACCTCCCTGTCATGAGCCCTGTCCTCGGTGTTTTATAAGCTGGAGTACATCGGTGGGGCAGGCTCCCCAAGAGCTTCACACACACTTTAATTTGTGTGTATTTGCCCCTAGAAGGAGCGGTGAAGAACACAGGATGCTTTAGTTTTTACAACCCATGACATTCTGATTTACCAGAACTAGAACGGGAATAATTGAAAGGCAATGCTGTGAGCCTGGACGTGTGATCCCAACAAAACGTGTGCCCCAGTTTCCTAAAACTGTCTACAAATCATGCTCCCGTCTCAGCTGTGGCCAGGGTCCGAGGAGACAACGCTTGTGCCCTGCACTTAGTAGGTCCTCACTAAATGCAAAGAGAGTCTCAATTGAAGGAGGAAAACCTTCCAGCGGTTTGCAGGAGCGTTCAGGAAGCCCCACCCTGGGCTGCTTTCGCCGTCCTGCCTTCCTGTAGCAGGGTAGGGGGAAATGGGCTGTGGGGAGCCTGCTGCAGCCAGAGGCAGGGGACCAGGAGGATCTCAAAGTTTCCAGCACTCCCTGGGCGGCAGGGTGCTTCTGGGGCTCCCTTCCTCCTGCCCAGATTTAAATGACAGTACGAAATTTGCATTTAGTCCCCTCTGGGCCTGGCTCAGTGACCTAAGCCTCAGGTTTGAAATACTTCTGCTCCCGGGAACTGCAGGTTCAAATCCCAGAGGGTTTCTGCTCACCCTGGCATTCTTCTGAGACAGATCATTTGAATAAATGCAATTTAGTGACAGCAGCCCTTTCAGAGGAGGCCTCTGGAAAGGCGAGATGGAGGCCCTGTGGGAGGGCATGGAGGGTCAGAGCTTCATCCAGGTTTTCCCCATGTCCTTGCAGATGTCAAGCGTGCACTTAAAACTTCGGGGAAACGGGAGAAAGCTCACAGCGGATGCTGTGCCAAGGCCTGGACTCTCCTTGTCTTTACTTGTGAATCCTCTGTCATTTGCTTTTTCCCAACTCTCTCTGCCCTGCGAGTGGACATATTTCAAGAAGGGGAGCGCTTCTGCCTCAACTCTTTTCCAGATCTGGAGAAGGGTCTATCCCTCCAAGCCACAGCCATAAGAGGGATAGTTTAGCTCAGTGGTTACAGCTGTAGAAGCTCCACCACCACCCCCCCCCCCCCCCCCCTACACTATCAGGTGACCTGTATGTAAATCCTGGCTTCTCCAAGTCCTACCTGTGTGGCCTGGGGCGTCTTCTATGGCCCACACCAACAACTATACTGGTCTCTGCATGTTTCAAAACTTCCCGTGTTATTGACTCTAAGGCATTGCCACATGCCCCACCGCCTGAGCTTGGGGACTTGGGATGAAGGCTCTCCCGGAGATCGCCCACAGCCCGAGCAGGGAAGCAAGGAAACACCAGAGCCAGCAAAGGCTTCGTAACTTTTGAGACAGACACTCGAAAGTCACTTCAATGATACTCCCTAAACTCCCCAACGTTCCCCACAGCCAGTGACAATTTATATGGCTTTTAGGGGTCACCGTTCTCAGGGCTCTGAGTATAAAGGGCTATGGAGAGACACCAAGCAGGGGAGAAAGAGAGGGACCCTGTCTCAGTTGGAGTCCCCAAGAAGATAGAGATGGGTTAGCGTGTGGGATGTTGCTTAGGGCTTGTTCCTGGAATCAATGCCTGCAGAGGAAAAGGGAAAGAGCAGGTCGGGCAGAGGGAGAGATTGTGCAGTCATAAGGTCTCAACGGAGGCCTCAGCTGACGTACAGGGAGCTGGGGTGCCCTAGAGAGTTGTCCTAAGCTGGGAGGGAGCCAGGCCTTTGTACTTCCTGTGTGGATTAGTCATTAGACACGGGCTGCTCCCGGAAGGGGCCTGGCTCTGGGCAAGGCAGCTCTCCCAGCAGAGGCAGTCTCCAAGCAGTGCCGATAGCTGAGGACTCTCTTCCAGGAGGCACGCCCCCGACTGGGAGAGTAAGCCCTCCAGACACAGGGGCTTACAGCAAGGACGACAGGGTCCACCACAATCCCCCACCCAGGTGACCTCTTTCTTCATGAGTAGAAATATCATTCACCACATTTTGGGGACCAGAGATCTTTCACCATTAGCACAATGAAAAGAGAGGATTTCCTTTTGGCCAGGGGTACTCCCAGGCTTAATCCTGCCACTGAATCTAGGACTGCGCACCAGTCACCCAATTCACTAGCAAACAGCAGCAAGATTTCAAATTGTAGAGTCCTGAGTTAGAAGGGAACCAAAAGGTCACATGATGGAACCTTCATCCAAGGCAAAGACTCCCATCGCCTCCCCAGCAGAAGGTCTTCCAGCCTCTGCCTGACTGTTCTAATGCCTGGACTGGGGCAGGGGCTCCCTCTACCCCGGGCCTGACACCTGTATTTATTAACAGTCCTTTCTAACATTATTATCAACATCCCAGGAAAGATCACTGGTAACTCATAAGACAAATCCCTCATTTGCGTAGATGATCCTTCAGCTATCTGAAGACAAATATTCTGTTTCTTTCCATGGGTACCATCCATGCACTTACCCAACATCTGTTCACTCATTTGACTCACGTTGCCCTTGTGCCTTCTGTCAAGCCCTTTCACGGATATCGAGTTATTCAGTCTTCATAAGAGGATAAGGATAAGGATAAGAATAACGCTGATGGGTAGTTTACATCCCTGGCTCTTGCCCTGGGAAATCAGGGAAGGTTTCACAGAAGAGGGAGGCACTGAGTTGGATGTGGAAGAATGACTGGGATTCCAGAGGGGATGGCATTCCAGGCTGGAGGAGTAGGACTTATGAAGACCTGGAGCTTCAGAGAGCTTGGCACATTTGGGGAAAACCTGTCATATGACTAGAGTGGTGGTTCTTAACTGAGGTCATTGCTCCCAGGGGGACATTTGGCAATGTCTAGAGTCATTTTTGTCACAACTAGAGGCAGGTACTACTGGTATCTAGTGAGTTGAGACCAGTAATGCTGCTAAACATCCTACAATGCACAGGACAGCCCCCACAACAAAAAGTTACCCGGCCAAAAATTTCAATAGTGCTGAGGTTGAGAAAACCCAGGCTAGAGCTTGGGGAGAGGGCAGGGATGGTGACTGGGGAAATTGGAACCAGATTCTGAAGTGCCCAGCTAAGAGTTTTAATATCTTCCTGTTATCTGAAGGATTTCAGAGCCAAGATTTGGTAAGAAAATTGAAGAATGATCTAGAATGAGCCAAGTCTGGGATCTGGGAGACTGTCTGGAAAGTGTCGGGATTGTCATTCATTCTTTCACTCATCATTTATCAAAGAGTTAATGAGCATCTGTTATGTGCTAGGGTCTGTGCTGGTCCCTGGGATGTAATGATGAGTAACAACTTTCTAGCACGTGTCAGTTACCAGCAGCCTTTGGGCCCATGACACCCTGAAGTAATGCAGGGACAAGCCACCTTTTCCCACTCCTGTCTATTTCATGTTAACCTTGTTGCTGGAAGAGCCCTTAGACATGAGGCCCAACTCCATCTTACAGGTGAAACCCCCAAGGCCAGAAGGGCTCAGGGACTTTGCCAAGATCCCCCAGCTGGGTAAGGATCCAACCAAAGCTGGTGGAAAACTCCAGCCCTGAGCACCAGAGAGCAAAGGCAGAGCCTATGTTCCATCCTCCCCCTAAATTTCACATTCTTCAAGTTGAGGTGCCCCTGACCACTTCCGTGGCCAGAACACTTCTGAGGCCAGGGCAGCCTTGGGTTAGATTGATCTGGAAGCATTTCAGCCCCACGTTGCCTCTTCTCCCACAATGAGGTCTCTGGGGAGGCTGAAGTCCATCCAGGAAGCAAAGGCAAGCTGGGGATGAGGCCTGGGAATTCCACCAGTGAGAGGGCAGACAGCCTGCCAGCCCTGCCGACTGGGACATGAAGGCCAACATAGGGGGTGACACGGAGTCTCACCTGGGCGTTCCCTTGTCTAACCAGTTGTTAAACAGGACTCTTCCTGTCTCTCAGTGTTGCCTGAGGCCCCCAAACTGAGAACAATAGATGCTCAAAACCTCACCCTCTAGAGTGAGGTGTTGGGTCATCCAGCAAACAGCCTCGTCTTAGTCTTATCCGTAGCCTGCAGGTGGTGTGGGTGAATGCCGGGAGAACCGGTTTGGAGTCCAGGAAGTTGAAGAGGCTGGTAGGAAGGATTTCTTTAGAGAGCGTGGTCAGACAGAGGCTGTCCATTAGGGGAGGAGGGAAAGTGAGGAGGCAATTGAAGGGGTCCTCAAGGAAGCCACTCTAGACGGGCGCTTGATTCGTCTCCAGGAATTAGGGTGGACGTAGAGGATGACTCCTGACTCACAAATGCAAAGTAGCGGAGCTGGGAGGCAAAGCTCTGGCTGAGTGAGATGGTGCCTGCATCCAGATGGGCCCTAGGAACAGTGCCAGCTGGAGGGGAAGGCAGAAAGGGAGGAGGGGACGCCAACAGAGGATGGGCTTCTAGAAACCAGGAGGCGGAAGAAGCACACCAGAGAAGAATTGCCCACGGCGAGATACTACAGACGGGAGATCCCCAGGAATGGGACGAGTGTCCAAAGAACCCGTCAAAGCACCCCACATTCAGGATAATCCCAGAATGCCGCGACTCCAGATTATAACCTCATCACCCGGATTCCGTGCCCTTTGTTTCAGATGCCCCCTTGCCCCCAGGCCAGACCCTGAAAGGGACAAAAGAATAGCAGGCTGAATAAGAGGAGGTGGAACAGGCAAAGAGACCTTCCACCGCAGGCTTCCAAGACCAAATCAGGCCAAGAAGGGGGTGTGTGTGCAGGTGGGTGTGTGTGAGTTATGGGGGCAGATAGGGGCAAAGAACTTGTGGATAATAAACTATTTTGGATGATGAAACTAAGCTTGAGCGGAAAGTCAGGGGACTTCAGAGCCGTGGGCGGAAGAACCAGGGTGCAGCATGGATTAGAAGGGACGACGCTTGCACTTTATCGAGTTCTACTCAATCGATAAACGGATTACATTTGTTCAGAGAAGCCCAGAGCTTCCTGGGCTGGTCATGCCCTGGTCGAGCACTGGAGAAAACATGAGGAAGGGTTGGCCCAGTGTCAGAAGGCACTGCTCCACGTCCTGGGACCACTGTGGCCTCTGGGTACCAGGGAGGAACCATGCCACTGGGCCTTTTGGTGATGAAGATGACAAGCCAGGACTTGGCTCTCCACAAAGAAAATCCCAGGCCTCAGAACCGGGTCGAAGGCCATGGCCCTGACTGCAGCCCAGCCCTGCCCGCCAGGAGACTCGGCCTGGCTCACACCACGTGCCAGGATGTTGGCCCTCCCTCCCTTCCCACATGGAGATCTGAGTGGAAGTGGCCTTTCTTCCCCCTCTGCTGATGAGAATGTGTTGGCAGTGAGCCTTTTCAGCGTGCGTTTCCTTCCCAGGGAAGCTGATGCCTTCACAAATGAATTCCTTGCCTTGACACCGAGAATAGCTGCTACCTCTCTCTCCTCACTGAGGCCCCCTCTGTTCTGGGTCCTGTGAAAACAATGCCTGGGGTCACTTTTGTCCCAGCAAAGCAGGAACTGGCCAGCTTCGTGCTCAGGGCATGGGTGGAAATCCCCCACCGGCCCTGCAGGGCCCCAGCTGCGGGGACCCCAGGGAAGAACTTAGATTGGGCTGTCAGGACAGGGAGGCGGGGGACCAGGGCCAGGTTCTTCATCAGTGGTCTCCAGGGAAAGTCAATAACGAGTCTCTTATTCAGACCAGCAGTGTGACCGTGGAGACGTGACTTCACGTTTCTGAATCTCAATCCCTTCATCCATAAAGTAAGGATAATAATGTGAACTCAGGGAGTCGTTGGGATGATTAAATAAGAAAAAGTATGGAAATTACTAGCTTAATAATCAAAAACCCCCCATGACTTGGGCAGCCATCCTTGGTCGCCCCACTTTATGCCTGTGTGCCTATCAGCTCATCGTCCCATTGGCTATTCTCCAAAGGCTGTGTGGGAGGTGGGAAGACAGCCTGTGGTCAGTTATGAGGCATTGCTAGGGCAGGCTGCTGGCAGCCCCGTCCCGTCCCCGGTAGAATACGGTCAAAGGGCTGGACCTTGTCCTTCCAGCTTTACAGTCAATCTTCTCTTACACCCTCCGTGAGCTCTCTCAGTGATCGAGACTTAAACCAAGTGTGGTCACAGGTGGCCCCTGGATCAGCCAGGCTGCTGCCAAACTGTTGATACCCAGTTGAGAGGGTGGGAGAGGAAGAGGTGGCACCTTCCCATGTCCAGGGTGCTCACAACACCCTGTCCAAGATGCTGATGTGCCGAACCACACAACCTTCTCTTCCGCAGGGCACCCATTTTTCTGAGTTCCCTTGAAATTTAGTCCCCTCCTTGTGCCTTCATCAAATGTGTTAATATTACACTGACTATGCCACTATGAAGTAGATGCTTCCACAGGCCTGGAGAGACCTCAGTGTCCTCTTGTTACATGTTGATTTAATTAGTGTAACATTTACAGCCTCCAACTGACTGAGTGGCGGGGAATACTGGACATAGTGCCAGCCTCCTGAGGCCTCAGATCACCCCAGCTGTCAGCCCCTTAGAAACCCCCGCACGCAGAAGATCTCCGGTCCAGTGGAAGGGGCAGTCTGGCCTCTGAGTCAGAATGACAGCAGCATCGATGTCTGAAAAACTACATCTCTGGCTTCTTCTAAGCTGTTATTTGACGTGTGCCACAGCCGAGGGAGGAGCCAGGAGCCAACTCAGGGCAAGAATCTGGGGGACCAGGGAGCAGCTGCCCAGAAGAATTAAAAGGGATAAAGACAAGAGTTCAGATCTGAGGCTGCTCAGAGTGGAACTGTTCACACGGTGCTAGGTTGTCCGGCTGCACTCTGCTGCTGGAAATGAAGTGTGCGTCTTGCCAAATCGCAACAATAGTCAAATTTTGTGCCGTGAGTCATCTTCATGTCTTCATTGTTAAATCCTGGGTCGGTGGGTAGGGATTCCAACTATGACTTGCTCTTGCTGGGCTTCCCCAGGTGGATACAGGCTTCGGCACTGGGCCTGGGATGCAGCGGAGGCCCGGCTTGCAGCTTCACAACAGAAATCTAGCAGGTACGGTTCTCCAGGCCCAACGGTGGCAGAAGGGAGTGTGGTGATGTGTGACATTCCTAAACTGTTTGAGAGCTCTAGAATTAGCCATTCCTTATGAGTGCAAATGACAGGGGGTCACTGTAACCCAAGAACCTGCTCAGGCCACACAAGCTAGGGCTGATGCAAAGCATCTGAGAGATCGGGAAAGACTAAAGAGGCCCAGATGCCATATTAGAGAGAAAAAACTGGTTTGTGAGCTACCTCAAGACTTGACCTTTTCTGAGTCCGGTCTGGGTGGACCCCTACAAGAAACCCTTCTCTTCTGAGGTAACTGAAGAGTCTCTGTTTCATGATCCAGCAGGAGCCCTCATTAACGTCTTCAGCCAAAGAAACAATGGAAGGCTGAGAACACCTTGAACATACAAGAGCTTCTCATGGCTGTGGCACCCTGAGCTGTGCCCTTTGGGAATGAAATGCCTCCATTTATTGAGCACCTCCTCTCTCCAGAGCCTGAGAGGGAGGCCCTCTTTACACGTGATATTCTTCAAGCCTCACAAGAACTAGGTGGGGTAGATATCATGAACTCCATTTTGTGGATGAGGAAACAGATGATCCAAAATGGCTTTTTAAAAATCCAAGGCTGGAATGCTCATACATTACTAGTAGAAACATAAAATGGTGTGGCCATTTTGGAAAACAGTCTGATGGCTCCTCAAAATGTTAAACCTAGAGTTATCATATGACCCAGCAGTTCTACTCTCAAGTATACACCCAAGAGAATAGAAAACATATGTCCACACAAAACTTGTACATGAATGTTCATAGTAGCATTATTCATAATAGCTAAAAGTAGAAACAATCCAAATGTCCATCAACTGACCAATGGATAAAAAAATTGTAGTATATCCATATAATGGAATATTATTCAGCAATAAAAAGGAATGAAGTTCTGATATATACTACAAGATGCATGAACCTTGAAAACATAATGCTAAGTGAAAGAAGCCATACACAATAGACCACATTTGATTCCATTTACATGAAATGTCCAGGGTAAGCAAGTCTATAGAGACAAAAAGCAGGTTATGGTTTCCTAGGGCAGAGGGTAGAGACAACTGGGATGGAGTATGGGGTGACTGGGCATGGGGTTTCCTTTTAGAGTCTTGAAAATATTCTAACATAAGATTATGGTGATGGTTGCATAGCTCTGTAAAATATACTAAAACCATTGAATTATACACTTTAAATGGATGAATTTTATGGTATGTAAGTCATATCTCAAGAAAACTGTTTTTAAAAAATAACATGGCTGATTGAACCCTAATGGATATCTGTGCCTACAATGTACTCTTTGAATTTAATGTTTCGGGCTGCGTTTCCAAGAAGAGCAAAACCAAGGTTATCTATGTGTTATGGTAGAGAGCACAGAGCTCTGGTAACAGGAAGATCTGGACTTGTGTGACCTTGAGCAAGTTATTTAGTCCCTCTGTGCCAATTTCTAAGACTTTTATGAAGATGAAATGGGGTAATACCTGTCACAAGTTCCTGTACAGACTTGTGTGGTTGAATATATGTTAATTATACCCTCCCATTTCCTGGAAAGGAGACTCGAAAGAACAAGCCAGGGTCCCAGCCCTGAAAAAGGATGAGGGCATGAGTCACAAGACCACAACAGACATTTAGGAGGAAGGATAAAGCTGATGCCTGTCATAACTCCTATGGCCCCATGTGAAGACTCAGGCTCCGGAACAACTCTGAAATTCCAGACTTGGGTCCAATCAACAGCCAAGCGATGATGCTGAGCTTCAGGCTGGGGGAGCTTGAGATATTAAACCCCTCTTTGCCCTGTGTATGCCTGGTTCTGCAACTTATGGGAAGCCTGAGGAGGCTGTGGAGGCTCCATCTGTAGGGAGTGGGGGACTTCAGAAGCAGGGCTGGAAGGTGGGATGTTTTCAAAGCAAGAAACAGAGAAATATGAGTAATCTCAATCCTTTAAAGACTGTCCACTTCTCAAATGGCCATTTGAATCTATAAAGACTGTTTCCTTGTTGAGAAATGGTCCCCAAAAATGCTATATGGATGGGAGAAAGAAGGTTGCTCTACTTAGATCATCTACAGCTTCATAACTTTTCATTTATCTCATTTACTCCCCAAAGATCCCCATTCCAAAGTCCAAATTCTAGGCCAGTGCGCTCAGAACACTCCTTTTCCCCCAGAGCTTAGAGGGCAAAGGAGGAAGCAAGCCCTCTCCATTCAGTCTCTGCTGACCCTTCTTTGTTCTACTGTGTCTTTAGCACTTGTTTTGAAAGAGAGACAGGGAAAGAAGAGAAAAAACATATAGGTGTATAGTCAAAACCTCAGCTGCTGATTTTCAATTCAGTCAGCCCACTTAAGACTCAGGAATAGCAGCATGCTTAGTGATGTGGGAGAAAGACAGATAATGGTAAGCGCCTCACAGAATCGCTGTGGAGGTAGAAGACGGCGACCCAGTTGAACAAATTGTAGATTTGGAGTCAAGTGGAAATAGGCCTATGTCTGAAACTTCCTTAACCCTCAGACACCAACCTCAAAAGGCTGTTATGAAATATCACTTGTAAAATGCCTAGCACAGTGTCTGGCATTAAGAGGCCTCAGTAAATGGTAGGAAAAGAGAAGCACATGACACAGTGATGGGCGCAGTCATAGATCCTGCTCTGTAGATCCTGTTTCTCACGGATGATGGGGGTCAGATAGCCAAGATGTGACTGAGAAGAAGCCAGGGGCGTGCCAGGGCATGGAAGGGTCTAGAAGAGCCCAGTGCAGAAGAAGCCAGAGGAGGGCTGTTGGACACGTAGGTTGCTTAGTCTGGCAACCTCAGGCCAAGGTCAATTTTGGCTCCAACCCTCAGAACTGAGGCGTTTCTGTCCTGGTTGGAAGCTTCCAGTGAGGGAAACGCCCCACCCCCAGGTTGGCTGCAGAAGGAAGCCACACACTCCCTCAGGGGACTGGCAGCCTGGCAGGAGGAGGGCACAACCTGACGTGTGCATTTACAACTGTGGAAGGGACGAAACACCCAACAGTGATCAGCAAAACTGGACCTCACTTGGCAAGCAGCTGCCCCATCCAGCCCATTCAAAAAGTTCAGAATTCTGCAAGGCGCATAGAAATGCAGCCGTTTGGAATGATTCAACAGCCGACTCTTCTCCTGGCTCAGTCTGAGGCTTCCATTGAGCCTTTAGATTCAATAATAAAGAAGGAGGCCACCGTTTACATCCCAAGTCCTTTGTGCAGACTGTTCCTGCCTCAGTGGGTTGCAGGTTGTCCGCAGAGAAAAAAAGACAGTCGCTTTTATTAACCCTCTTTGTGGGCCTCAGCTTGTCCCCAGCCTTCTCTGATGACAAGCTTTTCTCCCTCCAGTCGGGCACATTCATCTCGGAAGCCAGAGAGGAGAAGGTTTCAAATCAAGGCAAAGGGTACCTGGTGAGAGGCGAGAGGTGAGCTGGTGGGGCGGGGCAGAGATGAGGACCAGGGAGCACGTCCTTAAGAGAAGGTGATTCCCACCAGGGCCTTAAAGGTTCTACGAGGAGAAGAAAACAGTGTGCGGCTCTTTAGGCAGCTTAGTATGACGGCCTGGAGACCAGCAAAGGGAGCTCAGAGGCAAGCTACAGGCACCAAAACGGAACGACCCAGAAAAATAAAGAAAAAAGTGCTGTGAACTTGAGGCTCATAAAGATGTACCAAAACCTGGGATAAAAATAGCTTATGGTTCAGTTAATGTAAGCACATGGCATGAAATTTTGAAGAGTGAAAAGTAAGGCTTCCCTCCCACCCCCATATCTTCACTAAGCAGATCCCCCCTCTAGAAGTAAGCGTTGTTAACAATTTTGTGTATATTCTTCAAGAGATAATCTCTGTATCCATAAGCACATTATATAAAATCTTCCCCACCCCATAAATAGTGGTCTACTGTACATGTTGTTCTGACTTGCTTTTTTTTCCTACTTAACAATATATCTTGGGAATTACTCAATAGTTCTGCATAATTATTTACAACTAAACATATTTATATTATTGTCACTTATCTGCTATAAAAAGTATCATTTGGGCCAGTCCTGGTGGCCTGGCGGTTAAGTTCGGCATGCTCTGCTTAAGCGGCCTGGGTTTGGATCCCGGGCACGGATCTACACCAATTGTCTGTTAGTGGCCATGCTGTGGTAGTGGCTCACATAAAAAGAAAAAAAAGAAGAAGACTGGCAACAGATGTTAGCTCAGGGTGAATCTTCCTCAGCAAAAGAAAAAAAAAAGTATCATTTGAATTTCAGCTCTAAAATGTTTGTAAGTCAGTGTGTTTGGTGTCTTTTTTCCTTCCAGAACCTCACATCTTGGTGAAATATATTATTTCTACATTAAGATCATATATGACACATTCTTTATTACAACCATAATTTCCACAGATGTGTTAATTCTTTGTCTGACAGTTGAATGGATTCAGTACTCACCACTGTTCCTCTTGCTGAAGTTTCTCCACTGATCTCATTGTTAACCAAAATTTGCCTTGTAGTTGCTTCAAAAAGTGGTCAACCAGCTTCAAAAAGTTGGTCTTGCATATTTGAAAAGGTTTGTCTTCTGCTTTTACGTTTGATCAACGTTTGCTGGGTATAAAACTGTTGGATTCCTCACATTTTCTTCCTATGATTTAAAAAGTGTTGACCATTGCTGTGAAGAAGCTTAATATCAGCCTGGTGCTTCTCCTCGTACAGGTGACTGTTCCTCCTCCTTAGGATGCTCACAGGATTCCTTATCTTTGAAGTCTAGTTACCCTGCTGTGATTTGATGCTCAGTGTACCAATTTTCCTTGGGACATGGTATGCCCTTTCGTAGTAGAAATTCAAGTCTTTTCCATTCCTGGAAATATTCTTGAATAGTATCTTTGAGTATTTATTTTCTTCCATTTGCTTGGTTCTTTTCTATGTGGATACTATTTGTGGATTTCATTTAACTGATGTCTCTATTATTTTCATGTTACTCTTCTCAAATTCTACATTATTTCCAATTCATTTGGCTTGCTTTTCACTCCTTTCTTTGTGTCCTTCTTGTATTTCCGGCAGTGTTTATTGCCTTTTGTGCTTATTCGAACGCGGGCTTCATTCCTCTCTGTCTCTGTGGACGTTCCCAGCTCCTGGGCCGTACGGTCCAGTGTTAAAAGGAGGGGCTCTGAAGTCAAGGTTTGACGCCACTCCCCAGAACCTAACTCTGGTTAAGTTACTTGACTTTTGGTATCTCATCTCTAAATTGAGGAAAAGGAGAGCATTTACCTTAAAGGGCTGTGTAGGGATTGATGAGTTGATACATAAAAGCACTCTGAATCATCATGGGCACAGTTTAAATTCTGTGAGTTGGCAAAAAGAAATGATGATGATGAAAACAGTAACAACAACAATAATAGCAGTAATAATAATAATAATCACTATTTCTTCCCTGAGCTCTTATGTCTCTGCTTTCAGCTCGTAGATCAACTTGTAACATTTTTTGAATTCATGGTGATATGGTCGTGTTTTCATCTACTTGATGGCCACATTTTTCTGGTGCCTGTTTTTATTATTTTTCTTCCTCCTTTCCTCGAGTTTCTCTTGTAATACTTTTGTATAGATCCTGTATTGATTCTTTTTTAGATTATTACCTATGTTTCGGAGGCCAATTCTTCCTGGACCAGCCTTTGCGGGAGAGTCCCACGGGCAGGCCAGCCTGGGTTTCAGACCAGCGGAGACAGTCCGCAGGATCACAGAGCTGTGTATGTGACTGAACTGTTTTGTCCTTCCCTGAAATCAACTGTCACAAGGCTCTGTGCTTCCCATCCTCTCCAACAAATTGCCTCCTTCAAACATGATTTCTGTGTGTTCCTCATTCTGCCTCACTTCTCTGCCACTTGTGGTATCAGGCAGGGGCCAGAGAAGCTCCCGCACCTGCTGATGGACTCCAGTGCCGCCGGCTCAAATGCGAGGGGTGGGCGGTTGAGCCCCTCGGGGGGGTGAGAGAAAATTCTGCTCTTCCAACACGGCCTGAGAGGTACAGATGGAGACTTCCTCCCTCAGGGTCTTCCTGTACCGCTAAGGAGCTGTGCTCCATTTGGCAGCCCTTCCTCATCGACTATGGTTGGGGTCACAAGATGCCTCTTCGTTTCATCTAAGACAGAATATGAGTTTCTGTTTCTTGATTTCCTTCTTTGTTTCTGGTGGGGTTGTGGCTTGTCAGAGAAGAGAGCAGAGCGCCAGCAATGCCTCTGTTTTTGAGAGCAGTTAGGAGGAGTTAGACCGCATAAGGCAGCCACAGTGAGGGAGGGAGGCCTCCGAGGACCTCATGGGCATTGAAAGGCCTTAGGCCATTGGTAAATTCGCCTTCCCTGTGCAGCAAAGCCCACCTTACCACGGCTTTACATGAGCCCTCAGAGATCCGGATCCTGCTCTAGGTGAAATAAAGCATTTTTACCACCTCATACAATCTCCTTATGCTTACGTGCTCCACACCATAACAACTGCTGTTACAGCTTTAATCGGAAAAGCAGGAGGAGCCAGGCACCACTCCCCTCTGGTGATTTGTTGTTAAAAAGTTATATTCCCTCACTGACTACCAGGCAAGTGAGCCTGTGTCCCCTTGGAGTTACCAGAACCAGAACCACCAACTGGTGGATAACAGAAAAGAATATTTTTAAATGTCTCCTTAATTAAAAAAAAAAAAAAAACATGAGCGAGCTTGTCTGGTTTCCTCTTTACTGCACTTGAGGAGGGTCCCACGGGGACTCCTGAGTCACCATGTCAGCAAGGCAGAAAGTCATTTGCTACCTGGCGTGAGATCATGGCTGGTTGGAAATGCCTCGCAAACACAGGAAGCCACTTGCTCTGCGGAGGTTCCTGCGTTCAGCGAGAGCAAGTCCCACAGAGAAGCCTCGGAGGGCGCAGACGGCCTCCTCAAAGACACTGCTTTTGTAAAGCACGTGGTGGAACTTCAGGCTGTCAGACAACTGCTCAGAGAAAGAGGCACCTGCGAAGGTCATGGGGAGAGAGACGCACACCGCTCCCTCTTCAATTTCACCTGAACCGCTGGCAGGATATTTGTGAAAACCCAGTAGGACCTGAAGGGCGAGGAGACCTTGAGTGTGAAGTCTCTGCCTCGCAGTTTAGAGAGATGTTTTTCACACATCATCATCAGTTCTGAGTCCCCCAAATCTGCTAGAGTGACAGCAATCAAAATTGATTTCAGGAATTTCATCCACAAATTAAATTTACTGGTTCCCAATATGGAAGCTCAGTGGTTTTGTCTTGCTGCCCGTGAGGGGACCGAAGGTTTTCAGGTATGACATGTAAAAGACAAAAAGCATTTGATCATCTGGCACAATTGAATGGTTTACGAGTGGACACAGGGGGCCGTTTCAGCTCTGAGGGCCAGACTCGGCAGGGTCCTCTGAAACTGCTGGGGCCACTTACTCAGTGTGCTTTTAGGAAGGTTCATGTCCTCCACTGTCTGATTTTCTCCAGGCTCATTGGGGTTTCTTAGGTGCTGTGTACATGGGCTGAGGTATTGATTGCCATAGGAAGCCATCCCTGTCTAAAATTTTGTTCCAAGAGAGCTCTTTTGCTGATTGTTTTCTGGTCTCTACTCATGGTTTTCACCTAGAGAGAGTTCACCCAGCGTCTAGCCCATAGGTCTTATCTGTGGGCGGCGGCACTCCCTGACCATGATGACAAACACTCTTTCTCTGGGTGACACATGGGAATCCCAAAGAGAGAAATGTTTGTGTGAAGGGCTACTGGCAGAGAAGAAGGCAGTGTTCTGATGGCCAGGGAGCGATCTGGCTTGGCCAGCAGCCCACCCCCAGCCTCCTTTTTCTGGTCCATCTTGTTTCATAATCGACCCTTTATGTAGATCTGGGAATGTTGGATGTGAAGGCAAAATAAAAATGATCTTTAAAACTGAGCTTCCTTATACAGATTCCTATGTCCCCAACTAAGAGGGTCAGAATCACTGGGTCTGGGTTGGGGTCCAGGCGTGAGCCTGTCTGCAGCCACTCAGGTGGTTCTAATGTAGGTGGTCCAGGACCATGCTCTGATAATCACTGCAATACAAGCTGATTCATAGATTAAGGAGAATATAATGTATTTCGCTAACATAAAAAAAACATTAATGGGCTCATACTTGCCTTCCACTGTCTGCTCCTAACCACTGAGAGGTGATATGCTAGCAGGATCGGGACCAGTCCACCGGACCCAGAGATGGAAAATGAGGATGTGCTCTGGACCGCCTACCTTGTTTTCAAACACACACACACACACACACACATAAAGTGACACCTACACACATAAAATTGTGTTTCCTTGGCTCAAATGAAGATAAAATTGATCATGTCACGTTGCTCTATTGAGTGAAAATTTGAAACAGTTGTTGAAGAATTCCACCCACCTTGCTTGATCCATTTTAAAACCCATTGTGGCATCTTTTCTTGAGGGTCGGAACATGTCTTACATTTCTCTGGGTCCTCTGCAGTGCTAGGAACGTGCTCGGTACACACAAGAATTAATCCCATGAGAGCAATAGAGCACAGTTGCTTATGAGTGTGGCTTGGGAGTCAGTTGCCTGGCTTTGAATCTGCCACTTTACTGGCTGGGTAGCTTTGGACAACCTTTCTGTGACTCGGTTTCTTCATCAGTAAAATAGGAAAGATAGCAATAATACATGCCTCATAGGATTGTTGCGAGTGATAAATTAGTTAATATAATGTACATAGATCAGTGCCTGACACAGAGTAAGGGCTAAATGTGCTTGCTATCATTACTGTTATGATCGTTGTGATGGTGGTCATGACCAAAACCAGATGGTGGGACCAAAGTGTGCTCGCACTGGTCCCTAACATCCTTTCAGTACCTGTGGATGTGCGCATCGCACTATTCTGGAATGGAAGCAATGCTCAAACTGTTCTGAAGTACATTTCATCTTTTCTACATTTTGTATTACTTAAAGGAACATATTTACAAGGCAGCAGCCCATTTAGAAACCATCCACGGAGGAAAAGCAAAATTCCTTTGAACATGCACATCCTTCAAGTTAGTTTATCGGTAGAATTGAAAGGTTTTTCCTGGTTGTTACCATACATGGCGAAATAAGGCATTTTCTTTTGAAAAGCAGATTTTTTTCTTCTTCTTCATACTTCTCCCCACCTGGAGAAAGAAGACGTCTCTAGTTTGGCTTTGATGCAAAGAGAAGAGGGAAGAAGCTGTTTTCTTCCTTTCCTATTTTAGAACTCCATTCCCTGTGCAGGAGCGATTCACATCGCATCACACTGAGGCGGAAGACCTGGGCACACCAATCGCCAAAACACACTTCAAGTTTTACAGCTTATGTGGACATTTAGGAAGTAACATTTTTCACTACTGTTTCAACTTTGCTGTATAAAAAGGAAAAGAAAACAAACAAGAAAAACAAAAATAAAAGTAGGGAGGAAGAGCGACCATTATTCCCTTATCTGACTTTTAAGCAACCCAACATTCTCCAAAATGTGGTTATTATGAAATCCTTGCCAAAAAACAGCACAGGGTAGAAGAAAGCCAAAATATTCATAAGGCAGTTATATTTGTAAGGCTGTATATTTATAAGGCTGCCCGTCAGTAGGCTATTATTGGTCCTGGCATAGAAGACACCAAAAATGTCACCAGTTGAAAATAAATCTCTCTTCTCTGGAATCTCACCCCCTAATAAATAGGACCCCCTGCTTGGCCATGGCTGTGCTCCCTGACCCTCCCCCTTATGTCAGGGGCCAAGCAATGCTGGGGTCATCCTTGAGGTCTTCCAAACTGGAGCTGGGAGAAAGCCCTTCCCTGGTGGAGAACTGTGAGCTGAGAGGATCAGAAGTCTGTTTCCTATCTGGAGAGACTATTTTAAAAGAATAAAGTCAATATGTAGAGAACACAGATAATGAACGCTGAGGATGGGTGTCGGAAGAAGCCACCACGCAGAGGTCAGCAACACGAAGGACGGGCAAAGGGCAATGTCACAGCAACAATTCAGTCCGGGAAATGAACATTTTCAGGACTCTCTATTTTGGATCAAATTATCTTCATTTACTCCTTGTTTCATGGTTATTTATAACATTTTAAAACTAAAGACTCCTGAATTGTTACATCAAGCCCTGTTCTTTCTCCTGAACTAACTCCTCCTTAAAAGCCCCACTTGGGTTTCTCAGTGGCATCTCAAAGTTAATGTGTCCAAAACTGAATTCTTAATCTTCTCTGAAAAACTTGCTCCCTGGCATCTTCTCATTTCGGTTACTGGCAACGTCCTCCTTTAGTTACTCAAGTTAAAAAATCTGGAGCCATTTTTGATGCTCTCTCTCTCACACGCCACATCGAATATCAGGAAACGGCTCCACCTTGTCAGATAAGAGACTCTAACCACTTGTCACCATCTCCACTGACACCGCCACCCCCCAGGGCCCAAGCGCCATCGTTTCTTGCCTGGATTATTCTAATATCCCCTACATTTGTCTCCCTCCTAACCACGGTTTCTCATCTCACTTGTAAGTCAGATCATGACTCCTCTCTCTACTTTGGGTCTTTCAGAGTAAAAATCTTTACCATGAATTATAAGCCCCTCTAGGAATAAAAATAGAAATAGAATGTAAAATAATTTTTATTCTCCCTAACTCCCCTACTTTCTAGCCATACCTCCTCCAGCTCTCTGCCCGCCTCACCGTCCCCTTACCCAGATCTGTCTTAGCCACAGCCCCGTCTGTCCCTGTGCTCATCTCAATCAAGGCAAGCACACTCCCATTGCTACGTCGGGGTCTTTGCTCTTGCTGTTCCTTCTGCCTCAAACACCCATCTGCCAGACAGAAGCATGGCCGGCTCCCTCCCTCACTTCCTTCAGGCATCAAATCAGAGGATTCTTCCCTGACCACTCTACCTAAAATAGCACGCCTTCCCCTGCTCTTCCTGGGGACACACATCACCAGCTAATACCTTATTTGTTTATGTCTTCCTCCCACCAGAGCATGTGCTCCGTGAGAACAGGCATTTTTTTGTTCATTACTTGTCTTCCTAGTGCCTAGAACCCTGCCTACACAAAAGATGGTTGCTGAATGAACCATTCAGAAGCCTTCCAATATATCTCACGTTTAAATCCCTTTTACCCAAGCTAGCTTGAACTGGTCCAATACCGATGTAAAACAGTTTATTGTAAACTTCACCTCAGTCACATTTCTTTCACTAAAATGTATCCGATTTTTACTTTCTACATCTCCCTGTTTTCTCACCGACCACTTAGTAATTCCTGAAACAGCTGCCATTTAACAATTTTTTCAGCAATTTAGAAAAAGCTCAGCTCTCCTTTGCTACTATATTGTATTATTATAATATTGTGACTACAGTGACTTAATAACTTTTATTCACCTGACAATATTTGAAAGTCATGAAACATTCATTTCCTGAAACCACAGCTTCTATTCGCAAATGAAATCACAAATCAAGAACAGCAAAGTGCTGAATTCTACAGTCCAGGCTACATTTAGGAAGAAATTCTCTTGCCTTTGAATAATCTAAGCTTGCCACTTCTTCCATTTCTCCTGTTATTCAATTTAACAATCTGAGGACCTTTTCTAGCACTGGCCCACTGAAAGCTAAGAAAACCTGTCCATATCAACTCAGTTTATTTGTTTACGTCACCAGTTATAAACAAGGAGTTGATGTCATGCTGGTTCAAGAATGTTGGCTAATAGATGGGCACAAGGCAACTTTTTGGGGTGATGAATATGTTCATTATTTTGATTGTGGTAATGGTTTCATGGGTGTATACATAGGTCAAAACATCAAATTGGGCACTTTAAAAATATGTCATTTATTGTATGTCAATTATGGCTCAATAAAACTGTTTAAAAGAAAAAAAAGAATGTTGGCTAAAATAGGGATGGGAAGGTAACGTGGGTTCATTTGTCATCCCTGGTCTCCATCTCTACTCTAAATGGCCACAATGACTGTAAGATGTCTCTGCAAAGATGGTCCAGGAACACAGAAGGATGTTCTGTCAGGGAAGATCTCAAACTCTTGGTTCCTCCAAGTGACCTTTCCTCTTCCTTTGCTGACCCTCCTCCTGAATCTGCCTCATTACAAAATGTCCTCGTGTTTTAATGGACCCACATGAATTTATATTTACCCTTAAGCAGCATCAGCTTTCAAAAAACTAAGAATAAACCTCCAAAACAGAACCAATTTTCCTATCATTTTATAGTTTTGATTTTTATTTCTACTTGGCATTAATGAGATTTTAAAATGTTACCATGGACTCACTTACTTCAACTTCCACCTATTGACAACCTCTTGACATTTGGATTCTACTGTCAAGACTGGATGTCAAAGAGAAACTTTAAAAATATTTCAATGAGGGGTTGGTCCAGGGGAGTAGTGGTTGAGTTCGTGTGCTCTGCTTTGGCAGCCCCGGTTTCACGGGTTTGGATCCTGGGCGCTGACCTACACAGAACTCATCAAGCCATGCTATCTTTGGTGGCATCCCACATACAAAACAGATGAAGATCGGCACAGATGTTAGCTCAGGGGCAATCTTCCCTAAGCAAAAAGAGGAAGATTGGCAACAGATGTTAGCTCAGGGCCAGTCTTCCTCACCAAAAAAAGTAATAATAATTTCAAGGGATTAAATATTCTGAAAATTGTAGCTTAAAAAAACCTATTTGCCAATATCACTTCCAGATATATATCTACAAGAACTGCACGCAGGAAGTATCAAAGAGATACTTGCACATCCAAGTTCACAGCAGCACTATTTACAATAGCCAAGAGGTAGAAGCAACCCAGATATCTGATGGATAAATAAACAAAATGTGGTATATACATACAATGGAATACCATGCAGCTTTTAAAAGGAAGGAAACCCTCTCACATGCTAGACATGGGTGAACATGGAGGACACTCTGCTAAGTGAACTAAGTTAGTCACAAAACGACAAATACTGTATAATCCCACTTACGTGAGGTCTCTAGAGTAATCAACTTCACACAGAGAGAAAGGAGAATGGTGGTTACCAGGGTCTAGTGGAAGGGAGAAATAGGGGAGTTGTTTAACAGGCATAGAGTTTAGTTCTGCAAGATGAGGAAGTTCTGGGGGTCTGTTTCACATCAACGCAAATATACTGAACACTGCTGAGCTGTACACTTAAAAAATGGCTACGATTGCAAATTTCATGATGTGTCTTCCTACCACACACAAAAAACCAAAGTACATTTGCATCATTTTACATACAGATCTTTGATGGAGGTGGGTTGTACGGATCCTTACAATGCATATATCGCATTTACCCCTTACAATACAATTTCTTTTTAAACCACAAACACACACAAAAACCTCTCATAAACTTAGCATTTATTAAATATATTAAGTACTGGGCATCCTAATTATAGCTTATTAATTAGGGACGAATGACCAAGTGTACAGACTGAAGAAAAACTGGCTGTTCTGTCTCATATTTTATCTTTGTGATTATCTGATTTATGCCTGTCTCCTCCACTAAGCAGAGAGTTAAGCTTCCGTGTCTGGTTTTGTTCACCATTATATCTCCAGGGCTTAGAAAACAGTACATACATATTTATCAGATGAATTAATATAGAATTAAACACTTGGAGATGTCGTAACACCCAGGTCTATAATCACCAAATTCAAGTGTAATAAGAGATATACCATAAAGGAGGCAGAATCAACTTTCAAAAAACTAATTTTAATCAAAACAAAAATTGTTGATCATTAACAAGTTTATAAAACAGTGATTTAGTTACATAAATAAATTGATATCAGTGTATCAAATCTTAATTACTTTCAACTTCATGAGCATGTTTACATGGGTGATGAAGTACAACCTTTTTTTTTTCTTTTTACCTATTATAATAAATAAAATGGAGCGCATGAAATAGTTCTTCTAAACAAAAATACCTACAAACATACCTCTAGCATGTTCTCTAATGAAGGGAACAAGAGACACTGGACAACTTTTGCACCAAAACATAAAAATTGCTTTAAAAAGCACAAGATTACAGAACCATCAGCTAAAGTAAAGACACTATACTGTAACCAAAGTTGGTATTTAATAATATAATGAACAGTTTGGTAGTTAGATCTCCAGTTTGGTTATTTTAAAGCATTAAGACAAGGCAAGATAGAAGGCTGCTTTCGTTTTGAGTAATTCTAGAGAAAATAAAACATATTTAAAAAAAAAGAAAGAAAACTGAAAAGTAGAACAGTCATACCTACACAACTTTCTGTCCTGCACAAAGTCAAAATACCTATGCAGAATAGATCTATAATATATATAATGTTACTTGTGCACAAAGGTTAGCTTATTAGCTCACTGCAAAGGCGTAATGTATCATATGTCAATTGTCTTGGAAAACATTTTGCGTTTTGTGTCAAAAGGATATTTCTTTTAAGTTTCCTAGGCTAGGAGGCACGAACCCCAGTTCCGGCATACTGTATATTCTTAATGCTAAGGCTTGCTGCTCTGGCTGTGGATTTTGTTGTCCCTCTTTATTCTAGTGCCTGTTACAAGCATGTGTGGTGTAGTGGTTGTTGTCGGTGGTGGTGGTGGTGTGTCTTGTGTCTATGTGTATACATATATATATGTATACAGAAGTTGTATAAATATATATACATATAGAATTTCTCCCAATAGATCTCAGTCCAACCATGCAATCCAGAAGGTGGCTCTGCATAGACGCCCAGCATGAAGTTCACCGCCTGAGCCAACCCTGAAGCAAGGCGCACTTTTAGTCCTTCTGATAGGTTTTCTCTCAGTTTTTTTTGTTTTTGTTTAAAACCAAGCTACTGCAGCTTCAAGTATTTTGCATTACATAGAATATTTTTTATAAATTAGTTAATGTTATATTTTCAATATTCAGACATATACTATAATATATATACAGTACAATAAATGCTCTCATTCTTTTTTTAATTTTTTTTGATAAATCCCTGAGAATGTATGTTGACAGTCGCGAAGTTTCCACATGCACAAGCATCGTGTGCCATGCTTCTGGACGAACAGCACTGCAAAGCCACGTGGGTCAGCCTTTTAACTATTAGTATTTCATTTTGTTGGTTTGTTTAAATATGCTGAAAATGTAAAGATGAGTTACAAAGGAGTAAAGCTGAATCCATTCGAGGTACTTATCACAGGATGGAGGTGTTCTGTTTGGTTTTAAAGCCATTTCGATTACTTTTTTTGAGGCTGTGAACGTAGACAGAAAACAGGAGAGCTGTGTGGACTTTTGCCACTCGACAACATATACTCAGTGTAAACCAAACCTTTTTAACCTCTCTCTCATACAAAACCAAAAAAAGAATTAAAAAAATATAACAAAAGGAAAGAAAAAAAAAAAAGAAAGAAAAAGGGAAAAAATTAAAAACACACAAACTTTCACAACATGACAATTTAGTCAGCAAACGCAATAGAACTATACACATATAATACCGGTGTGGCTCTGTTCTTTAAGTTAAAAAGGGTACAAAGGCAGGCTCAAGTAAAAACAAACCGCCCCTCCCCACCCACCCCCCGCCCCCACTCATCCGAGTTCCATCAACCGAACCTCTCCCGAACCAGCATCATCAGTTTCTTTTTGCCTTTGTAGATTTGTTTCAGGTTGTCAATAAACTGTGTAAACTGAATGTGTCCATCATGCGCCATTAGGAAGGTCTCTCGGGCCTTGCTGAGGAACTCGATAAACTCACTATAGTGCCGAGGACTGATGTGCGTGAGTCGTGAGTGCGTTGTGTTGATATAGGCCCCGATCGTGGCATCCAGGAGTTGCCTCAAGGGGGCTTTGTCCAGTGACATGAGCTTACCAGAGTTCCTCCTTCCGTGAAGTCCCACCATGCCAGGAGTGGTCAGGGTGCATCTGCGCAAAATGTCTGACAGTACCGTTGCACACTTGACACTCTTGACCACCAGAGGTATTATAGCTGCAAGCTCATTTTTACCGAGGGAGTGGCTGAGCGCACAGGCCCACAAAACGTCATTAATGGCAGGGTGCGTGTCCTGATTGTAGCTCAGGTTGAGATGGGTCATGGCCAGGGTGGCCAGCTTGTAGGCCCTCATGGGGTACCCACGGTGCTCCATGTACCGTGCTATCGTAAAGAGCTGGGTGTAGCTCATGCCGGTTGTAGCAGCGTCGAGAACAATTTGGTACGCCGTCTCAAAAGCTATGTGATCCTTTTCGCACAGGGTCAGCGCAGAGAGGGCACAGTTCTGAGGGTCCTTCATGGCGCACTGCAGTGCGAGTGTCCGGGCACTGCTGGCCAGCTTTTCCTGCTGGTGGCAGTCCAGGTGGAGACGGACGATGGTGCTGTTGGACATCACGGTGGTCGCAACTATACTTGTGGCCTCAGTGGGAGTAAAGAGCGTAAACCAGCTCTGCATGATGCTATCCAGGGCATAAACACCTGCAAGGAACACAGAGAAGCCCTATTACTGACGAGGAGGCTGCCTATTTCCACTTTATAATCAATGCTTACATTGTTAACCATCACAGGACACGAGCTGGGCCAGAAAACCCTGTAAGGTAATGTGCCTGGGAGCAAGCTTTTAGAATAAGGTTATCATAGATTGTTATTCAGTGAAATGCCTGAAAGGAACACGAACTTGCTGTAATAAAGAACTAATCCTCTCGGTAGCTGGTATTTGCACTGTGCTGCTTGCCATTTCAGACAATGGCTTTTTGCTAATGAGTTCTAGTTCACTGGGGCCTCCTGTCAGTTACCAACTACAGAATTTGTGTCTGAAAAACTACAACTCTCACCAAAATAGAGAACCTTTATATGGTGTGATTGTGTGTAAGTTTAAAGTATGCACAATACAAAATGATTAAGACACACAAAGAAGCAGGAAACTGTAACCCATAATCAAGAGAAAAAAGCCAAGAGAAGCAGACCTACAGATGACTCAGATGTTAGAAACAGCTGACAGGTCTTTAACCATTTTAAGCACAGAGACCCAATATGCCTCAACTGTAGGAAAATCCTAAACGTGAGTGATGTAAAGAAAAGGTGCTAAATTGCAGAGAGAAATTAGCTGTATATGTTGGTGCAGGGGTAGAGAAGTTGAGTGGCACTTCTGGAACTGCTATTATCTCTGTATTGCTTCACTAAAACATCACTTCAATAATCTAAACCTAATTTTTAAACTGAGATCAATTTTCCTTTTTCCAAAATAACAAACCATTATTGAGTAATAAAAGAAAAAAAAAAGAATTTTACAGTGTCTACTGTGTATCTAAACACTGAGGTGACAGTGACTTCTCAGCAAGAGCTGTGTGTACTTTTCTGATGCAAACAGGAAGAGAGTTTAACCAACATCTATTTTAAACAGCCCCCATTTTGTTTGTGTTTGTTTGTTTGTGTTTGTCCTTAGTACTGACATCCTGCTGCAGGGGGAGAAATCTGGCTGGCGGGTCTCACACACTGCAGCTCACAGGCAGCCACGGGATCCTCTTACAGCTGGCTCCACATTCTCACACATCTGAGAGCTCACCTAAACCACACCCAGTGGTCATGTCTTGGCTGGATACCACGACATTCGCCCTCAGAGGAAGAAGAAAAAACGCAGTGCAACTAGATAACTTCACATTATTTTCATTAAAATGGACTGAGCCACTAACCTACAGTCTCAAGTTAGTTTCAAAGGTGGTTTCCAATCTACCCAAGATTCACTCTGGAACCCTTTAATATAAAACTGTAAACTTGATTACCACATAAGGTTATGAAAGGCCCTGAAGAGTGATAGAACTGAAGAAAAAAATATTTACTCTCTGACTTGCTCCATTTTAAACAAGAGGTTAGAGCCCCACAAACGTGACAGTTTGGAAGAGGACCAACGCAAGTGTGTATAACTGAAGGGTGGAGCTGGGGGTTGGGGGAAGGGGCAGGAGCCTTGGAGCAGTCAACGTAAAAGAGTAACGACGCTCTTCCATCTGGAAATGATGAGTTAAATCCAACCATGAGGCACCTGGGAAAGCTCCTCCTCCCAAGCTGACCTACCCACTTCAGTAGCACAGGTTACCAGCCACCTGACCATCTCCCGCCGTCGCCAATTTAAGGTAGACAGTGTCATTCGCATAACCTATAAAGACAGGATAACAAAACGTTTTGGAAGATTATCCTAAGTCAATGGAAAAAGAAAACAATTCATTACAAGGCATAAATTACTAGGCACACTCCCTACTACGGGGTGGATGGAAAGCCTTCTTTAGAACAAAGCTCTGCCCATGAATTTAGAGTTGTCCATGGCTTCCCTAGCTGGCCTTGCCCCATAACCTAAGAGGCAGGAGGCCCACATTCTATTCCTAGCGGGCCAGCGGACCAGATGTGGCATCCTGGGCAAGTCACTCAATCAATCACTCTTCTCATCTGCAAAATCAGAGGCTGGACTGGAGCATTAAACACAGTCCATGCCGCCTTCTCCTTCCCAGCTTTAACATTCCCTGGTTCTAGATTTCTGAGGCTCTTCATGAATTAATTCTGACTAGGAACCCTCAATTGGCAAAGGGGTATTTTATAATAATCATTATAGTTATTCCTTCAATCTCTGATTGCTCTTTTCTGGTGATTATGAAGATAACCCCAGGTCTATGGAAAGATATCATCGTTGGCATCATTAGTTATTTGATTTTGTTTTTCACTTTCTAATAAGAGATCCTAACATAAAATTATCCATCTCGGGGCCAGCCAGGTGGTGTGGTGGTTAAGCTCTTGTTCTCCGCTTTGGCAGCCCAGGGTGTGCGGGTTCAGATCCCAGGCTCGGACCTACACACCACTCATCAAGCCACACTGTGGCGGCATCCCACATAAAACAGAGGAAGACTGGCACAGATGTTAGCTCAGGGCCAATCTTCCTCAAGCAAAAAGAGGAAGATTGGCAACAGATGTTAGCTCAGGGCCAACCTTCCTCACACACACACAAATTATCCATCTCTTCCTGCTTGCTTTCCCTGTTCTTTAAGATTCAGAACATCCAGGGACATAACACTCCTAAAGCTTTGGAAAGGCCTTGTGGGATTCCTTTCTGGGGCCTAGAAAGAATGAGGCAGGGTATGAGCTCTCAGCAGTTTGCCATTTATCCAAAAAATCTGCCAGACTTCCAAATAACGAGAAAGCTTGTGTTAATGGTTCTTTCTTTTTTTTTTTGTTTGTTTGTTTGTTTTTTTTTTTTTGGAGGAAGATTAGCCCTCAGCTAACTACTGCCAGTCCTCCTCTTTTTGCTGAGGAAGCCTGGCTCTGAGCAAATATCCATGCCCATCTGCCTCTAGTTTATACGTGGGACGCCTACCACAGCATGGCTGCCAAGCAGTGCCATGTCCGCACCCGGGATCCGAACCAGCGAACCCTGGGCCGCCGAGAAGTGGAACGTGAGAACTTAACTGCTGCGCCACCGGGCCGGCCCCGTGTTAATGGTTCTTTCTGCATCATACCTTTAAGAGGCAAATGATGATAAAATATGACAAATAACAAAAATTTATTTTTAAAAAGAAACTTCTAAAATGCATTGTATAGCTTAAATGCAATCTCCTAGACTGTCTGCTTGTACAGCACTATATATGGGAAGTACATTTTCCTGTAATTCCTTTCTTTAAACTTTATTATTAATCACTGGAAGAATTCATAACTAGAAAACCAGATTAATCATCTAATCAGGGCATTGTATTCCCCATACTTTAGGTAACTGAAAGATAACAATTTCTTTCATTGCTTTTTATTAGGGGGTAAGGAACAAATGTTAACAGAGATTCCCTGAGAAGAAATACAAACTTTTCAGTTCCTGGTTTACACAGTAATCTTTTCAGAAACTATAAGGAAGCAAACACCTATCTGCACGACTAACTCAAAATGTCCTTGGTCATGTGTCTAAGCAGGCCTGCTGGAAGCTGAAACTGGACCCTGGCCCAGTCGTTCCTCCTGTACTTCATTTTCTCAGGGTTATAAAAAGGAGCCAGAACTGCCCACCTTTATGAAAATGCAAACATCAATAAAAATGCACACTTCCTCTAAAAATTTAACCCTAACAGCTGAATCTTTATTATACATGATGGCTTTATTTAAGCCTCTTATTAGAAATAATTCTCCATGCAGTGACATTAAGGCTGTAAATCAGAAAATTATTTTTTTTATTGAAAGATACTAATAGGGCTTCTAAATGTAAGCCCCTGCCTCTCAGGCAGCAGTCCCGTGGAGCAGGGAATGACCACCACTCTGAGTACAGTGCTCTCCGGAAGCCTAACAGATTTGTGCACCAAAGAGTCATTTACCAGCACTAACGAACCCAAACAAAGAGAAACCTCAGTAAGATGGTGCCTGGAGGTAGCAGTCCTCCGTGCCCCAGGGAAGCCCACCAGTCACGAACCTGCAGACCCAGCTCCAGAGACACTTTCAAAAGAGTGATGTCTGGCAAACTGTCCATGAGAGTTGCTATTTTAAATGCATCTTGGGCAAGCTTGAAGATGTGGGATGAGGAGTGAATGTTTTTCTGGATGGATTCTAACACTGTTTCCAGCCTCCGAACATCGCCTGCAATGAACAAGGGAAAACCAAACCAAATCAAAGTAAAGCAAACAAACAAACAATCAATCATATAACAACATGCACATACAGACGCACATGCACACACAAAGGGAGGGAAAAAAGGAAACAAAACAAAACAATAAAGCACAAGTTAATTTACCTGAAATGTTCACAGATGGCACAGATGTTACAACTAAGTGTCCCAAGGTTACTGCAATGCCTAAGAATCTGGGCTTTAAAACAAGATCCCCCGGGACACACCCTCAATGACTAAAAGCACATGTGACCCAGAACCAACATGAGATAGTAAATACTTCTCCTACTTCCTACTTATGTATCTTTGGTGAATATTTCAAGGAGAAAATACATGTAACCTAGCTTTTTAATCCGCTCCTGATCCTCAACTACCGTTTACATGGCATGCTAACTAAATCTGAACTCTGCTAGCAACAGGTTTAATGACGCAGTTGCTCAAGGAAAATGCCAAGTTCAAATGAATAGCACCTATTTTGTCTCATAAGTTAATGTCTAAAGAAAAGGATCCTTTACAATCTAACGTTAGCATCACTATCGAGAATTTGATAGAAAATATGATCCTTAAAAAAAAAAAGGCAAACTAACAAAATAATCACAAGGCCTCAGGACAGCTCAGTACCTTTGGCAGCAGTCAGCATGGTGGATGCCAGCTCACACTGCTGGGATTCTATGTGGCTTAGAGTGAACCAACGAGGGTATCGGTTGGGAACAACTGATGCAATGTGGTGTGGGCGGGTGAGGTCTCCCGTTGGAGCAGTAGATTCCAATACTAGTAACCTGTAATGAGAAGACAAGGCAGGTGGCTCCCAGTTATTACTTGTTTATCACTTTGGCCACAGGGACTGGCCGGAAGCCAGAGGAGTAGGTAGATGCGGGGAGAAGCTGTTCAGGTCCTTGATGCAGGAGGAGCTGGGACAGCTATACTCTATTGTTTGGCTGCCACAGTCACTTTGTTAATTGCTTGTTACCCAAACCTAAGAGATTTCCTTTCTTTAGTATCACTCAGAAAATTGCAATATTCAAGGAAATTAAGATGTAAAAATTAAAGGTCTGAAACACAAGTCTTGATGTTTACCTACATTAATATTTTTTAATCTTCTCATTCACTAAAAAACAAAAATCAGGAGAAACCGAGTGTCAAGGGAATATTTAAGGCTGGGATGACAACAGGCAGGTATCAGTGCATAGCTGAGACAAATAAGCTAAACTTACGAAAACAGAGAGGGGAAGTAAAAACAAAAATGACTTCCTTTCCACATATTCACACTTTCTACAGAATTAGTTCCTTATTACTTCAGGAATTTGTAGTTAGAACATGTTCTATCCATCACATAGGCGATGAGGAATGCAAATGATCCAAGTATTTGTCCCCTGACAGTCTTGCATAAATTCACTGTGTTTTCTGATTTCACTCAATCTTTGATTAAGAACATGTTGACAAATAAAGGACAATTATTGAAAATGAAATACAAGCTTAGTGATCTCTTTCAAATATAAGTACCAAAGAGACCAGCAGAGTAGCTACAACTGCACTAATTCCTTCCCAGTCATCAAAACACTGACCTGCACACTCAGAACACCAGTGTTAGGGACTATGGAATAAGAGCTGGGGACAAAAAGGAGTTAGCAGCTCGGGGTGTGATGCTGGCCTTGGGGCCCCACCCAAGAGCAGTGACTGCTCTGGTAAGACAAATGCCTCCCCACCTTTTCCTTTTATCTAGGGACAAAGAGATGGTGGCATTAGAGGGTGACATGGTAGGAAATTAAGTAATAAGAATTTTGGTGGGGTTGCTATTTTAGCTTTTTAAGACACCCAGAATGTCCCTGTATTCACGGGCAGACCTTTTCAGAGTTGCTGTAGAGGAAACTAGTCAACATTCCCGGAAAGAGGAGAAATGAGTGCTAGAGAAGTCCTTGCTCAGCTCCCGCCTGCCCCTACTTCCAGAAGGACCAAGAAGCAAATAAGCTACAAGTCTCTTTCCTTCCTGTTCCCCTGGAGGCCTTGAGATGCTGGAGGAGGTCACACCGCCTCCCTTCCATGGCAGTTCTGTGGCCGGCAGAGCAGTGGCAGGAAGAAGAAGAGAAGAGGTGGAAGACAATGTCCCTGGTGTTTGCTGGGATCCCCCTGAACAAACTGCCGGGGCAGCAACCAAGGGTGAACATCAATGAGTTTGCAAGCGTTAGAAAAGCAAGCCTTTCCGCCTGGCAGACACCTTCACACAAGCCAGAATCACAGAAAAAGCTTATGCTATTTTACCCTTAAACTTAACAGTGGCCGTGGCAATAGCATCTGGTGGCATCACAACACCATCATCCTTCCCGTTACAACAGGAGCAGAATTCTAAGGATTTGAATAAGTATAGAGCTGAGCATCTGTCTTCATCTGACAACTTCCATTTCAGTTTCTAAAATTGGGAATAGGAACTCATAAACTGTGCTCTAAAATACATACCAAGTGGTATAAAGTAATTTGGTGGGGAACTTTTGTTTGTATTAGCTATTTACTTTTTGGTATTTTAAAAATAGACAAGAGAACTTATAAGGTTTCTCTGATAGGTTAATGAGATTTCTTGTTGCCAAGGAAAGTATGTCAAATTAAAGGATGTCAGGCTCAATACACACTGACACACAGGTACACACACACACACACACACGCTCTATTCATAAAAATGCGGCCTCCTGAGAGACATAAGCAACAGTCACACAGGCAAGGATTTGTTTTTGAGTCTGCTACACTGGTTGCAGACACAGACTCTGAGGAAAAGCTTCTATGGGATCAAACTATTCTCCAGCACCCCAAGCTTGTAGGTGGGGATATGGCTTGTCTTTAGGTGACTATAACAGGCTCTAATCTGTACTTTAACATAGGAGTGTTTTAATTTAGAAAAAAAGGAAAAGCTCATGTGTTAAGAAAGGTGGATATTCCTTTCAGGTTCTTAAAGTTTAATAGGCTACTTCTAAGATTGAAAAACATAATCTTGAATTCATCAAAAAATATTTACCTAGAACAAGTTCATGATAAAAAATAATTTGGCGAATTGACTTGAAAAAGGAAAGTGAAAACAGAAAGGAGAGTGGCAGAGAACAACGTATTCTAACGTTTTGACTGAAAAGGAGGGGCTGCGGAGGAGCTGGAAGCAGTCAGAGCTAAGGTGGGCAGATCCTAGGAGACCCGTAAGCGCGATGCCTCCAACACCCGACATAGGTGCCGGCTTCTCTCTCCCTCCAGTGAGATGATGGCCTTCCTGTACTATTGACGGAACGGGGAAGGACAGCAGCTGTGAAGGGACCCCTCAATTATTACAGTCAGTCAGGTATACTTATTAATTACCACTTGTTGCAAAAATCTAATTTTTCAAAACAATTATTTAGGAAGGTTCCAACTTTGCTGCCTGTGGTTAACTTGGCCTGAAATTATTTTCTAGTCCCAAATTCTAGCTTCAAAAAAAAGTAGGAAAAAGCCACCATGAGCATGAGTATGACAGCAGTAAATGATACAATTCTTCCCTTACTTTAAAACAAGCCAACAAACAAACCACAACCACGACAATCCAAGAAGCATAAAGAAATAGTCTCTTCAGCTTTTCTGCTGCCTACAAGAAACATGAATGAATGACAAGTCAGTTAACAGCCATTTTTCCCAGTGGGGAACTTGGATCGCTGTGGCCCGCTGGGCTGTGGATACGTACCGCATTGCTCTCAGTGCGATTTTGTATGCCAATTCAGCATCATGAGGTAGGAGAGAGGTGAAGAGATACTTGGCAAATGTGTGCATTGGAACGCTCTCCCGATGGATTATTTCGCCTAAACCACTATATGGTCCGGCTGTGGGAAGAGAGCATACACATTTTACACTCCTAAAAAAGGAACTGAAACTTCTTGTAAAGTATATTTTAAAATTTTTATGCAAAGTTATAACATATACAAGCTAATTTAGTTAAGAATGTAATCTAAGTGACACAGTAGAAAGGAATACAATTCTTAGTCAAAAATGATTCTACAGGGTATGGTATCTAGTATCAACTTCAGTTCAGGAACAACCCCCCAACGGTACACAGCTAAAACGAGAATCACAGAAGCAAGGGCAGAGCTCTTTCACATTGTAACTGCTTCAGAGAAAGAAACCCGATGAAGCATAAAACCTCACCGAATTCAAGAAAACATCCTCTCTCAACATGTGATATGTGAGCATCCAGATTTTCAAATGCACAGATGACTCTGCAGCTTAACTGTGGAAACCGCCCCTAGACCCAATCAGTCTGAGGGGCCCAGACAAGCCAGGTTTCCAGAAAAGAGTGCCCTGCTTCAGTGGGGAGGGGTGGGGATTCTGAACCACAAATTCCAATGCAAAGACTTTAAACATTGTCGTTACTAATAAGCAGAAATGGATGATAATTCACAGAAAGGATTAATGAAAGAAAAGTTGGTTAACCATCTGATACTCACCGTAGGCAAAAGAAAAAAAATTAAAGGAAGTGAAAATCTACCACTTTTTGGGCTCCAAAAAGACCAATTTTAAAAGCAAAATTCTATTTCAGCTGTCAAAACTCATTTAAGTTATGACAGGCCTGGTGGCAGGCCTGACTTCCCCTCCCCTGTGTGCTCTCTGAATGCTGCCCTAAGAAGAGCGTACAAACTTTAAAATAAATTGTGAAAGGAAACCACAGTGGTTAGTTCAACTACTTTCCACTTAGGTACTTTGAGGTTTAGTTACTGTAAAATGTTTAATATATTAGTTTCCATGTCACCTTTAGGTAACATCTGTTTCATGATTTCTACAATTATGAACCATGACACTATTGCTCAAAGTACCTAATACGTTTGTTTTCCACAAGAAAAATCAGCCTGGCAAAGAGTTTAGAATGCAAGAAGTACAGTTCAGAAGAAACAGTGAGAGAAGTTACTGAACTGGGCAGTGGGTAGGAACATGACACATTCTAGATCATTTTAATAGAGGTTATTTTTAAATTTTATTGTTTTATTTTTTGGTTAGTATTTTTGAATTGTTCACTTCTTAAGGACTTTGAAAATCAAATAACTTATTTTTTTACCCAGGCAAACTAAAATCCATCCTAGATTTCTAATTTTACCAAATCTATTGATCTTTTTCCTGTCTTTAGACATTTAAAAACGTTTTAGTGATTGATGTCCTACAAAAGTTGATATAGCATTAGAGAGTTCCAGCTTTAGTTCAGATAATGAGGCCATATTATTTATTATTATGGACTGAGTGTTTGTATCACCACTCCAATTCTTATGTTGAAGCCCCAACTCCCAATGCGAGTGTATGTGGAGACACGGCCTTTGTGGAGGTAAGGAAGGTTAAATGAGGTCACACAGTGGGGCCCTGATCCAGTAAGATTAATGTCCTTCTATGAAAGGACATCTGAGAGCCCTGAGTGCTCACTGGCTCTTGCTGTCTCTCTCTCTGCCTCCTGAGGGTAGGGGAGAAGAGAGCCATCTACAAGCCAGGAAGAGGGCCCTCACCAGAACTCAAACTGGCCAGCACCTTGATCTTGGAGTCCCAGCCTCCAGAACTGTGAGAAGTAAGTATCTGTTGTTTGAGCTGCCCAGTCTGTGGTATTCTGTCATGGCAGCCTGAGCAGACTAAGACACTAACTCTATTTTACTTAAGAACTAATTCTAGCAAACTTGTAGGTTATCCATGTTATTCATTTCTCCTCTATTTCCTTCCAATGTTTCCCTTAAACCATCAAATTACCTTTCTCTACTATGCAGGGAAAGCCAGGATGCATAATCAGCACTTTGTTATGATACCTCCCAACAAGTAAAACATTCAATCAGGTATCACAGAATTATCTGTGGATTAATAATCAGTGTAATCCCTGAACTCCAGGATACTGAATAATGAAAAACTGAGATTTGGTACTAGGTTCCCCAAAAGTGCTTTTCCAATATGCCAATTGACCCAACAGCCCAATATTGTGTCCAGAAGTGATTAACATGCAGCAGCAGTGCAGGGTTACTGCTTCCTCTTTTTCAGACACAGGAATCTGCTAACCAGTTTGCCCCTCAAATTCGCAGAGTGAAAATGCACGAAGAACTTCGTGCCCCAGTGCAGTCAACTGAGTCATGGGGTGCTTATCTCCTGGAGCACACCGAAACGGGTCCTGGCTCCCCTCAGACCACTTCCTGTCCTGCACCACCCACTCACTCTCCGCGGCCCCTGTGGGGTCGCGAAAGGAGAGGAGGCTGGGATGAGTCAGCAACGCTCCTTATCAGGCACGGTTCTCACAGAAACGTCTCATGGGGAGGAACTAACCACAGACTCAGACAAAGTTAAAAAATATTTGTGAGTAATGAACATGGAGACAGTTAAAAAAACAAATGATAAACAGAACAGGCACTATCAACTTTGAAAAGCACGCACCCTCTTCTTATCCATCAGTTAAGTGAAATCACATCAGGTACTAAGAGCCAGCATAAAAGTTTGTGGCTAACAAAACTGCTTATATCAAAGAAAACAGGAATGAAAGAATCAAGATCACCTGAAATTTGCCAAGACAGGCTTCTAGCTTTAGAAGGAAAAAAAACTTCAGGAGAGTGCTTCAAAATATTATTAGGAATTTTTACCAAAATTAAGCATGTCATTAAGAAGAACATTTTCCCTTTAAAATGCATTTCTAAAACATACAAATGTGTAATATATTTGATGTAAATATGTTCCTTCAAATAGATCTTTAGCTTTGGACAAATAAGAGATTTTGAAATGCTGTCTTCTCTGCATCCTTTCCCCTTCGGTAACAGTTCTGAACATAAGATGAAGATGCCACACTTTGGGAGCCTCTCAGTCACAGAGAGGCCCACAGTAATAACACGCACGTACTTGAGAGAAGCAATTTTACCCTTTAGACATCACCTACATTTGTGCAAAAGATTAGGTTACCATACCAATTACACTTACTCTTTTCAAGAAAAAAAAATTTTTTTAAATAATGCCAATTAAAATTTTTAGGTCTTTTAGCTCTTGACCTTATAAAAAGAAGAAAACTAGACTTTGCCTTAGAGATTCTATGAAACTTTTAACTGGGGGGATCTAGACCTAATGAATTCTCTGAAGTAATTAGTCAGTGCAATGGAAATTCACTCCCGCAGCCTTCAGACCATTGTTTGTGTGTGCAAAGGACATACTCCAAACCCAGATGTCACGTAACAGCCAATATTTCAGAGGAATGCCAACCAATTTCCATTTTATTATTTAATGGATTAAGCAAAGAGGGACATGGCTATCAGCAATAATTCACTAAATATTAAACTCGCAATTTATCTCAGGAACAACATAGCATGAATAAAAAGTTCTTTTCAAAGCTTGTGGCGTTAAATGTGACATTTCTAACAGGCTATCCTACATGACTACCTAAATCAAATGGTACAGATCTAAACTTTTGTAGTTTTTTATTAAGTAATACTATTTTTTGGATGGTGAACACGCCTATGACACTCAATGACTATACCAATCAGGATAATTACCATATTAAATACATTCATACAGTACTCTCAACGTAAGAAAGCTTAGTGCCTAAATAAAATAGGCTAAACAAGTAGAAAACTTCTTTATCAAATTACCTTCTAATAGGAAGACTGCTTGCTTGCGAAAAATTTTCACCAGTGTGTCATCCAATTCAATTTCCTGAAGCTTGGAAATGAGCTGCTCCTCATTCCGGCAAACCTTCTCTTGTGTGTACAGCCCATCAGGCATGATACGCTGCTGTCCCAGCCCTATCAGGGCCACCTCCACAGCTAGCGTTAAATAGGATTCCCCTTCTTCCAAGAATTTGTGTGCAGGGAGATGCTGGTATTCCAGAGACTTGCACTGTCCCATATTCTCTATAAAATGTGACAAAAGAATTCAGAGTTCAGAAACTACTTTTGCAGGTACTCTGATAGGTACAAATATTTATTGTACTCAGTACTATTAAAGGAGTTATTGACTTAATTCCAAGAAGGCCAGAAAACATGTGTTTTAGGTTAAAGTGCATAGTTTTCCAATATCTTTTTAAAAATGATCATGAATGGCTAAATGTGTATGTTTTAAGAAATAGACTATTACAAATATTTTGCTCCCATTGAAAATGAATCACCAAAGAAAACCAGAAATCTAAGACTGTTCTACTAAAAATACTTGAGTGAAAAAAATTTAATTAAACAAGAGTAAAATTACACTGCAATAGTTACCAATTTTTTAAAGCCTGGCATTAAAAAAAGAAAGTTTCCAGGGGCTGGCCCCGTGGCCGAGTGGTTAAGTTCACGTGCTCCGCTGCAGGCGGCCCAGTGTTTCGTTGGTTCCAATCCTGGGCGCGGACATGGCACTGCTCAGACCATGCTGAGGCAGCGTCCCACATGCCACAACTAGAAGGACCCACAACGAAGAATATACAACTATGTACTGGGGGGCTTTGGGGAGAAAAATTAAAAAAATAAAATCTTAAAAAAAACAAAAGTTTCCATACTTTTATCACAATGTTTGTTAAAATTTTATAATGAAAAGAGTAGCAAACACAACATACACAACCCAATTTCAAGGTCCTTTTTGTTATCAAAGAGTCATCAGTTATCACAAGAGGAATGATTCTTTGAGCATTCTCTTCTTTCTGTTAAGGTGTCTCTATTAGAAATTTTAACAAACTTCAACCAGCAAACTCCCAAGGAAAGCAAATTCAGAGTGATCCCTTTCACCCTTCCTGATAGAGTCTGGGTTACTCATAATCCATGAAGGCAACAATCGCAGGAGAAACTGTGGAGAGGTAAGATAATTAACCCTCTGAGCTCACCCAGCCATGGAAGCAGCAAAGGATACAATCATCCTTCCTCCCTCCCACATGATGCACATCCTTATTTTATGCCTTTATGCTGGAAAATAGTCATAAATGCAGATAAATTCTTAGATGCAGAATCACTGACTAGAAGGGAATAAATATTTTTCAAGTCTTGATACAGGCTGCCAACTATCGACTCTAAGACTCTCCCTGTGTGTAGAAGCCGGTCTGAAAATGCGGGCGTGCCCACTTCCCTGCTCTCTTGCTAAGTGTAGGTACCGTTAACCATAGGGATTCATAAAACAAACTGCGAAGAAAAACAATGACCAGTACCATTCAGGGTTTAGGAAAATAAGCACATGAGACAAAAGTCAACGGTTTTACCTGTAAAATCTGAGAACCCAGGGAAGCTTTCGTCATCAATGCGGCAGGCTTCCATAAGGCTGCTGAAAAGAGTGCCCACAGGGTCCAGGGGGTGTCCAACCCAGCCCTCCAGATTCGTTATCGAGGTTATGCTTTTATGCGGGAGCTCTGTGTAAGAAAAGGGAATTGACAGATGGAGAGAAGTAGAGGCAAGAAAGGCTTTACCACTTAATAGCAGCATCCTGACTAATTAACACTGAATTCAGTTGGAAATTTCTCTTTAATTAAAAAACAAAGGCACATATAATCCCCAACTTGTGAACTCTTTGGAGTTCTAAAGGTTCATCTATAAATCAGTATAAAAGGTACTAACTTCCCAGGACAGCTCCCAAACATCTGTTTTAATTCATGTGTCCAGGATACTGGGTTAACATCACTACTTACACTATTAAATTATGTTGTCTGAGGAAAAACGGATTCTACATTTTCACCTGAGAAGCTAGGGGTAACCCCCCTCACTTCCCAGCAGATGCGTTAGAGAGGACGTCTAATGGAATCCCCCTGGCGTTACCAGTGGATAACTCTACAACTGTGTTAAGAAGATGCTCTCAGTCAGTCTAAGTTGGAGACTAGAGGGCAGCTGTAGCCTGGGCCAGACTGGACCCCCCCCTAGGAGTATCATTAAGTTACTCCCCTCTCACCTTATGAAAGTCCTCCTTACCATGGATCTGTAAGCCATTTAAGAGGGGACCTTTGCCACAAAGGGGAACTACAGCAGAAGGTAACATGTAATTTGGATGAAACATAGCCTTTTCATTTTCTTCACAGAACGTTAGCACTTTCAAGTTCTTAAGTTAAATTACAGAGTGCTGAGAAAAAAGCTGCAAATATTTTAAGATATATTCCATTGTAAATAATGCAATATTTGACATCTGTTTAGTAAAGTAATAAATAATAGTAGTTCCTTCATAAAGGAAAATATAATAAACTCTATATAATATAAAATATACAAGAAAAAATTCGGCTTGGAAATAGCTAAAGAGTTATTCCATGAATCCAATATTCCTTTAGAAGTCTTCCTGTTTTGGACTATCAACTATCAGTACATAAAAATAAAGCACGGCCTGGCACAATCTATTAAAATTTATACAAGTTGGGTCCTAGATTCCTTGGAAAGGTCTTTTCCTTTGGTTTCTGTCACCAGCTTTCATGTAACTGGTATGAAAAAAGAACATGAGCATTACCTTTGGGAACAACTAAATATAAATGTTTGATGGGGGAAAATAGATGCATATACATATCATTTCGAAATATATATTTGGTGAAGGGAAGTGTGCTTACACAAATAAAACACTATATTGTCAAGTAATGGAAAATAAGGATAAAATTTCATGAGGTATTTCCTCTTTCTTTTTACACAAAAATTGATGAAAAAACAGAAATGGAAGAAAAATATCCAAAAAGGAGTACGCTTTTTTTCACAATCAACAAACTAAGCTAAGTGAAATAAGACAGAGAAAGACAAATACCATATGATCTCACTTACATGTGAAATCTAAAAAAGCCAACAAAACCCAAGCTCCTAGATAGAGAACAGACTGGTGGTTGCCCGAGGCAGGGCATGGGCAAAATGGGTGAAGAGGATCAAAAGGCACAAGCTTCCTGTTACAAAACAAATAAGTCCTGGGGATGTAATGCATAGCACAGTGATTGTACTTAATAATATTGTAGAGGACATTTGAAAGTTGCTAAGAAAGGAGATCTTAAAAGCTCTCATCACAAGAAAAGAAAATGTAACTATGTGTGGTGACAGATATTAACTAGAGTTATTGTGGTGATCATCTCTTTGAAATATATAAATATCAAACCATTACGTTATACACTGAAAGTAACAATGTTATATGTCACTTATATCTCAATTTAAAAAAAAGCTGACATATCACACCAAATAGTATTGAAAATGTACAAGATATTTCATTTACCAATCTTGGCCACATAACAACTGTTACGGCAATTTAGAATTGTAACAGCTACGAAAAACCTGTTCTTAAACACGGACAAATCAAAAAAAGTAGGGAAAGATATAGGTACAGATGTGTAATCCTAGTAATAGCTAAGAATAATCTGAAATAAAAGTAAATAATATTTAATTTTATCCTGCTTGCAGGATAAAAGAGAAATGGGTCTAAGAGTGGCCTCAAAGACAATCAAAGGAGTCTAACAACATGCCTTCTAACTTACCTACATGAACTTTTTACACTCTGCATTTCTTAGATATTGCAACATTTCTATTAAACTCATTTAAGAAAAAACACTTCTTAGTAAATTTTATGATACGATTTTTAAAAATGAGATAATCATTGTGAGCTAGCTCTCTTTTTGCAGTATAAAAAGCGCTTCACTTCTCTGTTTGCCTCAATATTTTTCAAAAGTAAATCCCTTTTGGTCATAGATCTGTATGTTTAGGGGAAGGGAGATTTCAGAAAAATTTTCCAAAGGGCCAAGTAAACATATTTTGTAAACACATCTGGTAACCAGCGATGATATGAAGAACATGAAGAAGTGGACAAAGTAATGATTATCGGGGATATTATGTTCCAATCCCAGCCGAGCTCCCCCTTTCTTTGGTTCAAATTCTACCTTTGGAATTTTCTTTCATCATATAAATGATAATGTTAGTTAACATTTATTAGACTTCCAATATAGAAGGTATTAAATGTTACAACACTCACCCCAACCTCCAGCCTATTTTAACAACTTTGGATCATTTTTACCTGTACCCTAGACATGTGTATAATCACCAAGATTAAAAACAAAAACATAACCCAAAAAATCCACAGCAACTAGAACTATCTCTCTGAATAAGAAATAAAATTCCACAGTGAAAACAAAACAAACTTAACAAGAAGTGCATGGATTAATCAGAAAAGGCATATATATTTCTTTTTTTGATCAGGGCCTTACGCATCTAATATAACCCCTTTGCAATTACTGTTACTCAGTAATGCTTATTTAAAATCTAAAAGATTAATAAACTGAGATAAAGAGAAGTTAAATGTGTTCTGTCAGTTGACGGCTCATCAAATGTCATTTACAGAATTTGAAAAATCTAGGAGTTCTGTTCTGATCACTTTAAATAAATATCCTGTCCTGATGTACAAATCATTACAACTAGAAAGTGTTAAAGTGCTCACACACTCTGCCAGGCCCTGCTTTAAGTGCTTTACAGCAACTAACTAGTTCAATGTTCTCAACAACTCTGAGAGAGGTCCTCAACTGAGCCCCTCCACAGATGAGGAATCTCAATCACGGAGAGGGCAGGTCACTGCCCAAGGCCTCCAGCTCGGACCTACTGCTGGGAGTCAAACATAGGCAGTCTATTCCTTACTGTTAGAATTAAAATGCATTTTCACAAAATAAGATATTTGGTTAAGTTGCATTTCGATAATTCAGACATACTAAATAGTTACTCAAACAAAAAAATTCTCCCCCTTAAAAAAGTAACCTAAACTAAGGAACTTTTTTAAAAAGTCTTATTTCTTACAACATTCAACCAAGGAAAAAAAATGCCTAAAATTTCTTACAAATCAGCTATTAAATATTTCAAATGAGCGGTGAGTAAAGCCATCTCTGTCGCTCCACTGTTAAAAGCCATCTCTCTCCAAAGAGCACAAAAACCCTAGTGACGTCATCACCAAGAATCCCATTCTAACGGAAACAAACTCCTTCACATTCACCTTTTTTTTGAGTTCGGAACATTTCCAACTGTTTCTGTTGCTGCCGTCTTAATGTGTTAACAATAGCTATTGCTAGTCTCAGTGCTTCTCTGGGGTACCCATGAGAACGTAACGCGTCCACTCTTGCACAGGCTGTAGGAACATGTTCTAAAACAGAAAATTAACGGGGGAAAGTTGCCATTGTTAGATGTATCTATAAAAACAGTATTTAATAGTAAGATGTTTTCCCCCAAAATATTATTAAAAAGACCCAAGAAACCATTTCTGAACTTGGATTTGAATGAAAAACTCAGCTCCTATTGCCAAGCATTCATTCATCTCCCATTGAATACCTCAACTCTCTACCTCCCACTCCAGTAATGCTATAGAAACTAAACAAAGAAGTAAGTCATGGAAATGTCTTTCCGGTTTGGCCACTTACCATGCCAGAGGGGCCACCCGCGGGAGTCAAAGAGGGAGTTTTCAGTGTCGTCATGGTAACAGTAGTTGGTGTATAGGTCACTGCTGATAATGTGCTGCAAGTGGCTATCCTGCCAGTGGAGATCGCATGCCTCAATGGCTCGGGTGAACACTGTCCGATGTGGCCTGTTCGATGAATCTGTTTTTTCCACAATTCAGAAAGCCGTGTCAGCTATTATTCACATGTGAATAACTCAGTCATACCATTCTGTGGCCAGATGTTCATGAACACATCCACACACATTGTCCTGCACCCCCTAAGCAGAAGGATGAAGGGTGAATACTCTCATGTCCTAAGGACTAGGAGGTAAGTCAGCCCAAAGAGCCACCATTCGCTCACTTGTTTTATCAAACACAAACACTCTGCAGCCATCAAAGCTAAGGTTAAAGGCATCCTGAAAAAGAATTGTCAAGTCTAGTTTCCATGCCAAATACACTCAAAGGAGGCACTCGGCACAAAAGTCACAAGAAAACTCACTGCTCCCCACTTCTGAGGTGCCGTGGTGGGCTGCCCTGATGGGATCGACAGCTCTCACAAACACTATGCAAGAGATGCGACACCAGCCATGGAACCTTTCAGGAAGACGCAATCAGCCTTTAAAGATATGCAAGAGGGTTGTGCTTTTGGTTGTATTTTTTAACTATATTGTGCGGTTTTGCACAATTAAAACTATTATGCTTCTTGGGATATAATGATTAAATGCCACTTTATATCCCAAAGGGCATAAATGCATATATTTAACATTTCACAAAGCCACACAACATAGCTACAAAACAAACCAGCGCACTTACCTTGCCCCTACAGGCTGCCTCCTGACTCCTGGGCAGGTTCCATGACTGGTGTGATGTCCCCAGCATAGTGTATGCTGGGGCATCACAAAAGAGCAGAAGCACACACTCCGAAGAGGTTCAAGTTTCAGGACCTGACGAAGAAAAGAAATGTTTGGGGAATAAAGGATATTCTCACTCCAACGCCTGGCCTTATGCAGTTCCTCTGGATAACATGGTGCAAATTCTACCTGCACTCCCACCCTTCGGGTCCCCACTCCAGACTTACCTTCAACTGTGGCACAACCCTGAGCGAGCCTCAGCTGAAAATCAGGGTCACAAACTACTCTTACCTACGTGTACTTTAACTTAGCTCAAGTATCACCACTCACTGTTCCGACACTTAACTAAATGGGAAGCAAAACCTAGAGCTTCCTTAGTTGATAAAGTTTCATCTTCCTGTCACTGGAGCTTTGACTAAGCACAAACACAAAGGAAATCATTAAAACAAAAAAACCCTGAATGGAGAAGAAGAGCTCTGACAACTCATCCAGTCCAACTCCTCTAACTGCTAGTGGAACTGAAAATCCAGAGAAACAAAGTGACTTGCCAAGGTCACACAGCCAGGCAACGGCAGTCAGGATCAAAATACAGATAACTTCACTCCAAAGTCAGCTATTTCAGCTGTTCGAAAGGCTTTCGACAGGTCTTTCCCAGAAACAGACACTCCTTCAGCTTGGTCTCAGGTCAACTTAGATACGTGTATTTGAATGGCACACGTATCCAAATGCATGGATGACAGATCATTTGAGAGACATAAAAACTGACGCTATAGTCCTGCCCAGGTTCCTTGCTAGCAGCAGAGAGATGTACACCTAGCAAATGGGAAGAGTGAGCCCTACATTTAAGGGAATTCTGAACCTATCAGGGCTTTCTGCTGAGCAGAATACATATACCCCTACCCAACGAGAAACTGGCTCTATGACCTCTTGTAGTCAAGCGATCAAATACTCCAAACTCCAAATCTCACACAAGTATCAGTAAGTGGCTTTGTCGTTTCATTTATTTTGTTTAGCTCAAATCATAGAAACAAAATTTTTAAAACTGAAAGGAGACTTTAAAAGAGCACCTTAGTACTACGCATGTATTAAAAGAAAGAGTTAGAGCTCTACCTGTCAATGTGGCTCACCCTGGTATCAATAATAAAAGCAAGCTATAGAGTATGATTCCATGTAAAAAAGAAAAACCTTAACTTTCCCCATGTTCGTATGTGCTTGTACGAACACAGAGAAAGGTGCAGGACACACATCAGGCTTTCAACAGCAGTGAGCTCTAAGAGACCAATAAAACCAATTGTAACAAAAAGACTAAACACCAATGAAATTAAGCTTTAAATGAAAATGTAAGATATAAAGGTCTATAATAAGATAAAAGACATAAGAAAAAGATTATGTACATAGACAATGACTAAAAAGATAGACAAATAAAAAACTGGTTTGATTAGGTGTCAAAATTATGATCCATTTTTATCTTAGATGTCTGTGGTTTTTGATTTTTGCAGTAAGATGGAAAAAAGAGAAACAGACTATCTTAACCAAATATTTTTAAATGATATAAAAATTTGTAAAAAATTTTTAATAAAGTATATATAATATTAATACATGCTGATTAAAGAAAATTTGGGAAATTCAGAAAAGTAAAAAGGGGGAATTATTAGTTCTTTTACCTAAAAATTTGGCCATCATTCTGGTATATTAAAAAAAAAACAACTACTCTTTCTAAGGGTGTAGATTCTAAAGTTGTCGTTAATTGATTCTAACAAATAATCTCAGCAAAGACAGGGCCCGATTTGCCCTTCACATTCACTCCAATGTGCAAACACATGCAGTTCCGCCCATGGCCTGTACCCTGTGCACACTCCGCTCAGCTGCAGTGGCATGGCCACGGGCTCTGCTGGCTACCACAGGCTCTCCCCTAGCAAGCCTGCTCAGCAGCCCAGCAGAAGCACTGTGGGCTCAGCACCAGAGCCCCTCTGAAGAAATGTCCCTTTGGACAGCTCTTCTGGAGGATGTGAGTGTTCTGCTAAAGAGCAGGAGCCCTGGTGCCTTTAGGCGTAACAACGATAAACACTGCCCTCAGAAACTAGGTCCTGACTTCATACCTCTGCGTCAAACCACAAATGAAATGAACTGTTTCATCTGGAGGCTGGATCACTTCTTAAAGGCTTTCTAAAGCCTACGGAATATTCGTGTTTAACCAAGGAGAAAGAACTAAACGGAAAGTAAAGTGTAAAATGTTAGGATAGCATTCCCAAAAAGCAGGTGGGGAGTGAAATGCAGAGAAACCTCCAAATATAACTAAGTAGAAGGAGATTAAAGATATTGCCTATGAAGATGGAGGCATACCCTTTCCCAGCAATGGAAGAGAATAAACATTGAATTGTTAAACGTGAAAATTTTGAGCTTCTGGAAAAAAATACGGGGTACAAGGGGTACATTTATTTTCTTTGAAGTTATTAAATAAAACCATCAACTGCAATAAAGATGTGACAGATTTCAAATACTGAATTCCCAAGGCAAATATCTCTAGACAAAGCAGAGCCAGACAATCATCTTTCCCAAGACCTAAAACTCCTTTTTGATTGGACAAATCCCTCTGGAGTAATACATATCATTTTCTTCCTTCATAGAGACTGAAAACACTACGCAAACATGACAATCACAGACGGCACACTGTCCAGTTCTTTCTAGGAGTACCAGCTCCAAATGGAGCCAGCACGTACAGAATTAGTGTCTTGATTTTGGATCCTTCTGGAGTCACTTAACTCCCATCTTGCACCCAAATAACTTTAAAGTCTTTCAAGTCTTCTCAAAAAAAAAGAAAGAAAGAAAGGAGGCAGTAGCAGCACAAAAGTCACACAAACATAGTGACATGAATTAATGAATGAAAAAAAATTTATTTATTTATTTATTTGGGTGAGGAAGATTGGCCCTGAGCTAAGATCTGTTGCCAATCTTCCTCTTTTTGCTTGAGAAAGATTATCACTGAACTAACATCTGTGCCAATCTTCCTCTATTTTATGTGGGATGCCACCACAGTGTGCCTTGATGAGAGGCGCTAGGTCTGTGTCAGGAATCCAAACCTGCGAAACCTGGACAACTGAAGCAGAGCTTAACACGAACTTAACCACTACGCCATCAGGCCAGCCCCATGAAATAAATTTCTATTTGCAAGAATTAACTACGTTAAAGATTTGGTTCTGAAAGAGAGGAGAAAATTCTTCAGTAGCTGGAGGGGAAAATGAGGCCACGGAAACAAGATTTTTTTAAAGATGAGAGGGATTTGAGCTAAATGGGCAGATCCAATGAGAGAGAAGCTGAAAATAAGAGGATAGAAATGAGAGAGAGAGGTTCTTAAGAGGACATTTGGAAACGTCTGGGACCATTTCTTAGTTGTCCCAAAGGCTGGAGGGCAATAATAGCGTATAGTAGGTGGGAATAAATATGCTAGACAATCCTGCACCATGAAGAATTTTCCTGGTCCAAATCAATAGCATCCCATGCTCCTACAGCCCAGCCGTAAACTGTCTACTTGCTACATTCTACAACTAAGGATTTTCAACTGATTAAATTACAACGGTAGCCCAAATATGAACTGACAAACAGAGATAAAAACACACAGCTACTCACACCTTTCAATATTTTGTTCTACAAAGTAATATATTACCACTTCAGTCCATGATTTTTAAATTAAAAAAAATATTCAAACTAAATAATTGGCCATACTAACACATACTAATACAAATAAGTATTATATCCATCTGTATTCTGAGAATATGAAAAGAAGCATACAAAGGGCTCAGGTAAAAATTAAAACACACACACACATTCACAGTCAAAACTTATTAAGTCCTGGGGCTGGCCCCGTGGCCGAGTGGTTAAGTTTGCGTGCTCCGCTGCAGGCGAAAGACATTTCAATGTTCAATGTTCAGTGTTTCGTTGGTTCCAATCCTGGGCGCGGACATGGCACTGCTCATCAAACCACGCTGAGGCAGCGTCCCACATGCCACAACTAGAAGGACCCACAACAAAGAACATACAACTATGTACTGGGGGGCTTTGGGGAGAAAAAGGAAAAAAATAAAATCTTTAAAAAAAAAAAAAAACTTATTAAGTCCTGAGTTACAGTAAGTTCTTAAGTGGGTAAAATAATTTTCCTACATATATTGTAAGTTACTCTTATAAACATATATGAGCATAAAGTGAGCAGCATGTGACTGTGGACTCACCTTGGTTGGCATTTGCACCCTGAGGCAGAGCGTTGGTTAAGTTGGGTAATTCACTGCCGTGATTTCCATCTTCCCATGGACAGACGTCAACACTGTTCCACTTTTTCAGCTGTTTTAGCCAACTGGCCTTCTGCTCCAACTTGCAGTGGGGATTTAAAACTATACACATCCACAGAGCACCTAATTTAAAGGGAGAGAGGGAAGTAAACTTATAAAAATTACTAAAATGTCCAATTCTAACAGCTAATGATAAATTTTAAACCATTTCAAAATGGACCCAAGTCTGCCATTTTTAAAACTCAATTTTCTCCTTAATCCAAGCCACAAAACTCACACAAAGTTTAATGGAGGGAGGACAACACAGCCCAAATGTGAAGCAAAGATCCAAACACCGTTACATAGAAAGACGAAAGACATTTCAAATGCTAACTGTAATCACCTTCCTACTTCTGTGACATTTTGGACAAAAAAGTCAATAAAGAATACAACCCCAAGGTCCAATTTGCCACTTTAATTTACAAACAGATTTTATACACGGATGCTGCAACAAACCATTCTAAATGGTTCTTCTGCACAAAAGTTAAATGTACTTCTAAGATTACCTTTTTATAATAAAATCATAAAGGCATACAATGGACACAATTTCCTAGTCTCTTTATAAGCATTTCAAAATTTATTATGTTTATTAATTAATATGTGTAACTATAAATCAACAGATCTTATAAAAGTAAAATTCACTTCAACATACTTATATCTGCCTAAGTGGTTTAACCAGGAATTAATCTTTATGTAAATAAAATCACTAAATTTACTTCTTCATGTGAATGAATCACTAAACATTAATCAAAATTTCACTTGTTTTTCAAAGTAAAAGCCGTAATAAATTCAGAAAGAATAACTCATAATTTAAATAATTAAGGTACTGATAGAATTTATTATTCCTTTCTACATTCTTCATTCAAAGAGGCAGCTATTGAAGCAAATATTTCACTAGTTTTAAAAGATCAAGTTTTACTTTACCAATTTCAGAACAAGACAGATATCAGTTACTTCAAAGCTTATTCGCAGCACTTTTTCTTTGAAAAGGTACATGTTTGTCTGTGTATTTTAATCAGTTGTGTCAGCCAAGTGAATAATAAAGGTAGAATGATCATTGTTTATGTTTTGTTTGTCCAAAAGAGATGCTTTATATTCCTCCACGTTTAAAATTAGCAAGGTTCTTGAATCTGATATTTTAAATAACAAATAACTTTTACCAACAGAAAATAAAGGGCCATAACCTATTTAAGCCACAAATATTCACTATTTATCTATACTTTTAAGTGCCAATTAAAAACAAAATGTGATTAGTCAATATGGTGTAAGTCCACTATAACTTCTCTCTCCCTGTGATTACAACTAAAAACTTTGGACAAAATACAAAAAACAGCAACCGGAGGACTCTGAAAAGTAAACAACAGCAAGCAGACTGGGGAAACAAAACTTGAAGAAGCAAGCCACATAGTGGTGATTTCCTGTTACTTTTTCTCCCCTTTTCTCTCCTGGTTTGGACATAAGATGAGTCCCGTTTGGGGAACTTTGTAGAGGGCACATAAGCAAAAACTTGAGAGAAACCTCATTTAGCTGGTCAAAGAAGTGGGAAAAGGGACCCTCCTCACTGCAGCTCAGGAGCTGGAGAGGGGATCCCCGGACACTGTGCACAAACAGGCACAGTCTTAGCCGCACCTCACCTGCACAAGACAGACTCCAGGAGGCACAGCCACGGCTTTGAAAACTTTACCGACATTGTCACTCAAAGGAGGTCAAACAGATCTATGGTCTGAATCTATCCTGGCTGATTACATGCTTTAAAAAAACAAAAAAATTCTCCAGAGGATTTTAATAGGACCCAGACTCTCAGAACACAGTATTCAAAATGTCCAGGATCCAAAATTAGTTGGCTTACAATGGAACAGGAAAATGTGATCAATTGTCAAGGGAAAAAACAACCAACAGATGCCAATCAAGATGAACCAGATATTAGAATTATCAGTCAGAGAGTTTATAGCAACTATTATAACTATGCTCCACGAGATGAAGGTAAACACTATTGAAAGAATTGAAATACAAACTAAAAAAAGAACTAAATAGAAATTTTAGAATTGCAAATAAAGTATCTGAAATTAAAAATTCACTGGATGGGATCAATATCAAAATGGATATGACAGAGGGAAAAGTCAGTGAACTTGAAGACGGAAATGACCTCATCTGAAGCACAAAGAGAATCAATCAAACAAAATGAACAGAGCCTTAAAGACGGGTGAGAAAAATATCAAAAGGTCTAAATTTGTGTCACTGGAGTCCCAGAAGAAGATGAGACATAAATACAGAAAAATATGCAAGAAATAATGACTAAAAACTCCAAATTTGGAGAAAGATAAGAATTTACAGATCCAAGAAGCTCAGCTAACCACAAAAAGGGTAAACTCAAAGAAAGCCATGCCATTATCAAATCACTAAAAACCAAAGATAAAAGAAAATAATCTTGAAAGCAGTCAGACAAAAATGAAATACCATATACAGAACGACACAAATAATTAGAGATATCTCATCAGAAATCAGAGGCCAGAAGACAGTGGAACAGTATCTTTAAAGTGTTAAAAGGAACTGAAGTTACAACCTAGAATTCTATATCCAGCAAAAATATTGTTGAGGAATGATAGTGAAATAAAGGCATTCTCAAATCAGGGAAAACTAACAGCATTTGTTGCCAAAAGACTGGCTCTAAAAGAAATGCTAAAGAAAGTTCTTCAGGCTGAAGAAAAATAATACCAGAGGGAAACCTGGAACTTTAGGAACAAAGGAAAAGCAAAAGAAATGATAAACACCTGAGTAAATATTATAGACGATTTTTGTCTTTTTAAGTTCTTTAAAATAAGTATGATTATTGAAAGCAAAAATCTGAACATTGCCTTGTAGGGTGTTAAATGTAATACACATGAAAACTACAACATACTCTCCGAGTAAAGTTACCTATATGGTTGTCAGACTCCACATTCTACTTAAAGTGGCAAAATATTACCTCAAAGTAGACTGCTTCAGGTTAGGTATGTTTATTGTAATAGTGAAACCATTAAAAAAAATACAAAGAGATACACACAAAAAGGACAATAGAGGGGCTGGCCCAGTGGCACAGCGGTTAAGTTTGCACGTTCCGCTTCTCAGAGGCCCAGGGTTTGCTGGTTCAGATGCCGGATGTGGACATGGCACCACTTGGCAAAAGCCACGCTGTGGTAGGCATCCCACGTATAAAGCAGAAGAAGATGGGCATGGATGTTAGCTCAGGGCCAGTCTTCCTCAGCAAAAAGAGGAGGATTGGCAGTAGTTAGCTCAGGGCTAATCTTCCTCAAAAAAAAGGACAATAGATGAATTAAAATGAAATACTAAAAAAATTTAAAATGATCCAAAGAAGGAGAGGAGAAGGCAGGAGAGAGGAAATAGAGGAATAAAAACAGAGAGGATAAATAGAAAACAAATGATTAAATGGTAGACCTAAATTCAACTACATCAATAATTATATTAAAGGAAAATGGTCTAAATACAGTCATGCACTACATAACGATGCTTTGGTCAACAACAGACCACGTATATGACTGCGGTCCCAGAAGATTAGTACCATATAGCCTAGGTGTGTAGTAGGCTATACTGTCTAGGTTTGTCAAAGAGCACTCTATGATGTTTGCACAATGATGAAAACACCTAACAACGCATTTCTCAGAACGTATCCCCATTGCTAAGCGATACATGACTGTATACCGATTAAAAGAGATGGTAAAATCAGAATGAAAAACAAGACCCAACGCTATGCTGTGTACAAGAAACCTACTCTAAATATAATGACATAGAGTAAATGGAAAAAGTATACCATGCAAGCACTTTCAAAATAAAGCCAGGGTGACCAAATTAATATATCAGACAAAGTAGGTTTCAGAACAAGGAATACTACACTAGGGATAAAGTGCAACATAAAATGATAAAAGGGACATCTCCCCCAAAAGATAAAACAATCCTAAATGAGTATGCCACATCTAACATTAACACTTCCAAATATATGAAGCAAAAACCAAGAGTGCTGGAAGGAGAAATAGACAAACCCACAATTAGATTTGGAGACTTCAACATTCCCCTCTCAATAACTGATAGAACCAACAGATAATGAGCAAGGATGAAGAATACCTAAACAATACTGCAATCAACTTAACCTAACCCACATTTACAGAACACTCTACCTAACATTAACAGAAAAAAACAAAACTAATCTAAATCCTACTCTTTTTAACACGCACAAAGAACATTCGTCAAGATAGTGCATATTCTGACCTATCTCTGACAAATTTAGAAGTGAAATCATACAAAGTATATTCTCCAACATAATAGAATTAAACTAGAAATAAATTATAGGAAGATATTTGGAAAATTCCCACATATTTGGGAATTAAACAATATACTTCTAAATAACATGAATAAAAGAGGAAGTCACATTGCAAAGAATATAAAAATACACAAAATCAGAAAATATTTTGTACTGAACAAAAATGCAAATAAAATATATCAAAATTTGTGCTCTACAGCTAAAAAGAGTTGACACGTAAATTTATAGTATTAAATGCTTATATTGGAAAAGAAGAGAAGATTCAAATCAATAATCTAAGTATTCACCTTAAGAAACTAGAAGAAGAATGAGAAATCAGAGCCAAAGGAAGCAGAAGGAAAAAAATAACAGATCACAAATCAATTAAATGGAAAACTGACAAAATTTTTTTAAAAAGTCAATGAAACCAAAGCTGGTTCTTTAAAAGATTAATAAAATCAATAAAGCTATAATCAGACTGACTGAAAAAAGAAAAGACAAACTATCAGAATCAGGAATAAAAGAGGGCACATCATTACAGATCCTTGAGGCAGTGGAAGACTCAGAGGGAGTGAGGAGCAACTGTATGCCCATAAATTCTACAACTTAGAGGAATGGACAAATTCCTTGAAAATCACAAACTAACAAAGTTCACTCAAGAAGAAATAACCTGAATAGTCGTAAATTTATTAAAGAAATTAAATCTGTAGTTAAAAATCTCTAACAAAGCAGATCCAGAATTTTCCTTGGAAAATTCTAACGAACATTTAAGAAAGAAAGAATACCAATTTTATATAATTATTTTCCAGAAAACAAAAGAGAAGGAAACAGTTTCCAACTTATTTTATGAGGTCACCATTCCCCTGATATCAAAACCATTACAAGTAAATACAATTACAGATAATATCCCTCATGAACACAGAAGTAAAACACCTCAACAAAATATTACCAAATCTAATCTAAAATATACAAAAAGGAAAATACACCACAACCAAATACAGTTTGTCCCAGGAATGCAAGGCTGGTTCAACACTAAAAATCAATCAGTGTGCTCATCATGACTGATCATCAGGGAAATGCAAATCAAAACTACACTAAGATATCACCTTACATCCATTAGAATAGCTATAATAACCAAGACAAAAAATAACAAATGTTGGAGAGGTTATGGAGAAAAAGGAACCCTCATACACTGCTGGTGGGAATGCAAACTGGTGCAGCCATTATGGAAAACAGTATGGAGATTTCTCAAAAAAAATTAAACATAGAAATACCATATGACCCAGCCATCCCACTACTGGGTATCCATCCAAAGAACGTGAAATGAGCAATTCAGAGACTTAGGCACCCCTATGTTCATTGCAGCATTATTCACAATAGCCAAGATGTGGAAGCAACCTAAGCGCCCAGTGACTGGATAAAGAAGATATGGTATATGTATACAACGGAATACTACTCGGCCATAAAAAATGACAAAATCTTCTCATTCACAACAACATGGATGGACCTTGAGGGTATTATGTTAAGCAAAATAAGCCAGACAGAGAAAGACAAACTATATATGATTGCACTCACATGTGGAAGATAAACAAACACATGGACAAAGAGGGCAGATTAGCGGTTACCAGGAGGAATGAGGGTGGGGGGTGGGCAGAAAGGGTGAAGGGGTGCACCTATAAGATGACAGACAAATAATAATGTACACCTGAAATTTCACAAGGTTATAAACTATCACAACCTCAATTAAAAAAACAGCAATCAGTGTAACCCACTATATTAACAGACTAAGAAAGAAAAACCATATGACCATTTCAACAGATGCAGAAAAAGCAACTGACAAAATTCAACATCTCTTCATAATAAAAATCTCAACAAACTAGAAACAGAAGATAAGTTAACCACCTAAAAGGCACATGCAAAAAAACTCTACAGTTATCATCATAATGGCAAAAGACTGAATGCTTTCCCCTTAAGATGGAAACAAGGCAAAGACGTCTGCTCCCATCACTCCTATTCAACATCACACTGAAAGTCCTAGCAAGGCCAAAGCAATAAAAGGAGGTTAATGGCATAGTTTGGAAAGGAAAAGCTAATAGACTCTACTTGTGGACAACTAACCTAAAAAAAAGCTCCTAGAACTAATAAGTTTTAGCAAGGTCAGCAAGGTCATGTGACATAAATTCAAAGCAAAAAACCAACTGTACATCTATATGCTAAAACTGAACAATTAGAGATCAAAATTTACCAAAATAGAGCACCATTTATACAGTCACGAGTCACTTAATAACAGGGATAGATTCTGATAAGTGTTGTTAGGCAATTTCATTGTTGTACAAACATCATAGAGTGTACTTACGTGAACCTAGATGGTATAGCCTACTACACACCTAGATTATATGGTACTAATCTTACAGGACCACCATTCTATATAGAGTCTATTGTTGACTGAAACATCATTATATAGCACACGACTGTATTAGTACCAAAAAAACCTATGAAATAGTTGGAAATCTAACAAAATGTGCAGTCTCTATGCTAAAAAACACAACACTGAAAAAAGAAATCAAAGACAATCTTAAAAAGCAGAGAGTTACTATGTTCATAGTATGTTCACTGAGGAAACCTCAATGTTGTGAAGATGTCAATTCTCCCCAAATTGATCTATACATTCAACACACCACCACTCAAAACCTAGCAGGTATTTGTGTATATACTGACAAGAATAGATATAGAATAGCCAAAATAATTTTAAAGATGGACAAAGTTGAAAGATTCACAGTACGTGAGTTTGAGATTTCCTATAAAGTTACAGTAATCAAGAGAGTGCACAATTGGTGAAAGACTAGCCACACAGATTAGTGGTATAGATTAGGGAGCTCAGAAACAGATCCACACAATTATGGCCAATTCAAGGCTCAAAATCAATTCAATGGAGGAAAAATAAATCTTTTCAACAACTGGTACTGGAATAATTAGATATTTATCTGGAAAAAAAAAAGAACTTAAATCCATACCACACACTTTATTAAAAAACGAACTTAATTAACATTAAAAATTAACTCAAAATGGATCACAGACCTAAATATAAAACCTAAAACCATCAAACTACTAGAAAAAAATCTTTATGACCTTGGGTTAGGCAAAGATAATGTTGGATACAATATCAAAAGCATGATCCACAAAAGATAAAATTGATAAAGTGGACTTCATCAAAATTAAAAACTTTCACTCTACAAAAGACACTGTTAAGAGAATGAAAAGACAAGCCACAGACTGGGAGAAAATATGTGCAAATCATACATCTTACAAAGGCCTTGTACCCAGAATATGTAAAGCCCTCTAAAAACTCATCAAGAAAATGAATATCCCTATAAAAAATGGGCAAAAAATTTGGAAAGACACTCCACCAAAGAAGATACACAGACGTCAAATTGCAGATGAAAAGACACTCAACATCATTAGTGATTAGGAAAATGCAAATTAAAACCACTCAAGATATCATTATACACCTATTATAATGGTTAAAATTAGAAAAAGAAATTTAAAACCTGACAATACCAACTGCTGGCAAGGATGTGGAGCAACTAGAACGCTCATAATTGCTGCTGGGAGTGAAAAAGATACAGCCACTCTGAAAAACAGTGCAGTTTTTCATGAAGTGAAACATATATTTCCCATATGATCCAGCAGTCCCACCTCTAGGGATATGCCCAAGAGAAATGAAAACATAACAACTCGTACAAGAATGTTTACAGCAGCTTTATTCATATATAATGCAAAAGACTGGAAACAACCTGAGTGTCCTTCAACTGGTGAGTGGACAAACTGGTGCATTCACACGATAGGATACTCAGCAATAAGAAACAAATCACTGACATACATGTAACATCTCAAAGGTGCGCTATGTGAAGTGAAGGAAGTCACAAGCAAAAGGGAATGTATGTATGAATACACTCACATGCACACTCTCTCTCTTTATTGTTCAATTTATATGACATTTTGGAAAAGGTAAAACGAAAGGGACTGAGCATGGATTTACCAATGCTAGGGGCTGGGAGTAGGAAGTGGAACTGACTACAAGGGGACAGTGTGTGGGAATTTCGGGAGCTGATGTAACCGTTCCATATCTTGATTGTGGTGGTGGTTACATGACTCTAAGCATTTGTCCAAACTCAAAACTGTACACTAAAAAATTTAGGTCTATGTATTTTTACAGCATTTACAGCATGTATTTTACAGTAAAGAATTTTATTGTATATAAATTACAAAGTAAATTTTTAAACCAGGTTTTAAGTTTTGGACTGACAGACAACAGAACAACATGAAAAATGCTCATGTAAACAATTAAATGAATTGCAATAAATGCTACAGACTGGATCTGGCTTTAATATTTATAAGGCTAGACTGAACTCAAATATGTTCCCAATCATCAAATTATCTTTTTAAAAAGTAAAATTATAATTCAACAGATAATGCTTAAGAATTAAGAACCTTTTATATTTTCCTTCCAAGATGTTTTTATCTTATAATTCTACTAATCTTGAATAAATACTTTACCAGACAAAACTAAAATCAAGAAGTTTCCCTGAAAGATGTGCTGTGACTAGTAATTTCATTATCAGGTTGTTAGGGTTTTAACAAGGTTCTGTGCACAAGGACAAGCAAGTAAATTAATATTGACAAGTAACGTGATGTAAATGCCTTTCCAAAATGAGTGATTTACCTTCAATGTGCCCATTTTATAATTCAGAATTCTGTATTTCAGTCCATACCTGCATGAACTATAATTTATTTTTGAAAATCAGCTTGAAAGCACCACCATGCCAACTAAAAGCTAAGTTATAGCTAACTTTCAATGCAGGAATTTCATATCCTAAGATATATATGTACAGTAATGCATCGCTTAATGACAGGAATGCATTCTGAAAAATGTGTCCTTAGGTGATTTTGCCGTTGTGCGAACATCATAGGGTGTACTTACACAAACCTAGATGGTGTAGCCTACTACACATCTAGGCTCTATGGTACTAATCTTCTGGGCCACAGTCATATATGCGGTCTGTCATTGACTAAAACATCCTTATGTGGCACATGACTGTATCTCAAATCCATTGTTTTCATAGTCAATCTCTTCTTTTGAAGATGTAAGCACAATACAAGGCTTTAAAAATACAATTAATAACCAAATTTATACTGAGCCCTAGTTCTTTTGAAGTAACTCAAAGATAAAATTAGGAGAATATTAACCAAGGTATACAGTGCTGAAGGACTGACTGATTTGCATATGAAGGACTTGATAATGTGATAATGAACCAATGAGTTTTACCCTCACCTGGCAAAAACTCAGTTATAAGCAGCTAACACAATTTTGACAAGAGTATATAATTCTACTTTGTAAAAAAGTTCTTGCAGGCCGGCCCAGTGATGTAGCGGTTAAGTTCTTGTGCTCCACCTCGGCAGTCCAGGGTTTCCTGGTTCGGATCCCAGGCACAGACCTATGCACCGCTTATCAAGCCATGCTGTGGCAGGTGTCCCACATATAAAACGGAGGAAGATGGGCACAGACGTTAGCTCATGGCCAATCTTCCTCAAAAAAAAAAGTTCTTATGAGGAAATAAATGGAGGAATACCAAGATAATCTTAATTAAATAATCATTAGTATCATTAATAGTCACCATTGCTTGGGTGCCTACTATGTTATAGGCACTATATTCACAGCTTTATAAACATTTTCTCATTAACTCATTACAATAAGCGTCTGTGGTCAGAATTAACATTTCCACTCTAAAAATGAGAAAACTCAAACTCAGAGATTACGGTTCTTAAAAGCAAGATCCTAAATATTCTTGGAAACTTTAAACAATGATTTCTATGACTTGAGGAAAAAAGAAATCCAGAAAACTCATCTTAGATTTTCATGCTTACATTTCTCTAATTAGAGAATTTCTGTTTTGCAAAATGAGAAAACTTTTTGAAAGCCAAGCCTTTATTAATATGCCTGTAACATTCTTTTACTGCTCACCTTCCAAAAGAGAGGTTCCACCCTGAAAGGAGGTTCTTAATGTTAGATTCAAGTTCAGAGCTATAATAGATATGGTCTTTTATCTTAACAGTCACCACTACAAAAGCTGTAATTAGCCTTAATAACCAAGTTAACCAAACTGAGTAAAACATTCTCCAAATTTTATTAATTCAGAGTCCCACTTTGGGCATTTATGTCCTTCCCCTCCAACACACACCTGAAACATTTGTAGCTTTAAAAATAAAGCTCTTTGATGATTAACGCCTCACTCTGCTGTCCCCGAGAAATATTAACCCTTTTAAGGACTCAACCTAAAATAGCACAGAGAACTCAACACTTCTAGCAACGAGCAGAGGTTCTGACATCTAGAAAGGTATTGCTGGTTCTTTCACAAAGGATGCTTAATTATTTGCTATGAATTACAATGAAAACAAATTCAATACTTTTAAATTGCTTTCCTAGCTTCAATGCCTCAAAGTACAAAAAAGCAATTATGGAATCACTGGGGTGTGCATCATTTGGCTTCTGAATTACCCATGGAGCACAGCAGCTCTAGTCTAGCTTTTCTCCACTACCCAGCATGTTCTTACTTTCCTTTCCTTTTCCACTACTCTACCTAATCTGCACTCACTGATTTCAGCAAAAAGATGCACAGTAACATACAAGCCAAAGGTAAACCAAAACTAGGAAGGCGACTCCCCTTGGAAAAAGAAACACAAAAAGCATTCTTGGCACAAGGTAAATGATTCCAATCCATTCAGTGGTCTTAAACCTGTTCACATCCCATACTTGACCAAACAGTTAGAGAACGTGGGCAGAATCACAGTGAGGTAGAAGCAAATCATCACAAAGGTCTCTCTGGTTGCTTCTCCATTCCACCAACAACAGTGCCGGTGGACAAGTACCCACAGTCCCAGCAAATGTGGGAAATGAGTACGAACGAAGCTCTACGTGCTCTGAGGGCCAGTCATTTCACCAAACATTTAGATGTATAAATCACCATTTTGCACCCCCTCACATACCCACTGTTTTATATTTCCAACTAGAAGAAACGTTTGATCAATAAGCTCTGATCTGGAAAGGGGAAGATAAGGATTACCAGCCAGAAGACCGTAGGCAAGCCCACTCATTCTTTCTGTGGCAGCAGTTCCCTGTTCAAACAAGAGGGGTATTAACCTACCTCACCGGGCTGTTTAGATTTAAGTAAGATAACATATGCAGAAGCATTTTGAACACTGTAGAGTTCACCCAGCTCCAAAAAGTACACTCCTGCAAACCCCTGTGCAGAAGACTTCAAGGTTGAAGCAAGTGAGACCCAACGGTTAAAGCAAGATTGGAGGGTTCAGACTGCGACTGGTTCTCTGAATGCCCTTATAAATATCTTCACATTTAATAAGACAACTAAGAAAGCTTGTTAAATAACAAAATATCAGTGACACTGAACACTGAAGCTAGTAATAATGGGTGCTTGCACAATTAATTTCCATTTGCCATAGTTTCTAGCTACAAACATCTTTGGGTCTCTCCTTTTCCCTCAGTTTCAATGACAGGCTTTAAAAAGTGTTTTGTTTTCCAGCAGGCATTGTTCTCTCTAGCCTCCCAGGTCCCACTCCGGGCCCATAGAATCACTTAAAAGTCTGAGATGCTTTGTGTAATTTTATCCTTACCTACGCAAGTGGAAGAGGCATTTCTCGAACTCATCCGCAACCTTATGAGATTATATAACATTTTCTCTGTCCATGGTAACTTCATGCCAAAAGACCGACAAAGAGTGCAACCCTGAGCCTGCGCAGCCTCCCTCCCCCAACCCCTGAGCATCTCTGCCCAAACTTCTAGTCTACCACCCTCTGCCTCCCTTTGCAGTTTCAGGGCTCGGAGTTCCAGTCGTCTACAGGAACTCACAATTACAAGCTAACAGAACCCAGATTCTTACTACTGGAGATAAAAAACCCAAAAGTCAAACAAGGTGAGATGTGATAAAAGAAGAATATGAAGGTCAGGAAGAATTACTGTAAAAAAATTATTAAAAATGGAGATGGAGAATACTCTAGAATCATGTTACCTATTTCCTAATAATACAGACTCAGTTTTGACAAACATCTGACTTAGTCAAAGATAAGTTAACTGAAATAACAAAACTTCATTTTTGCACATTAGTATATTCCACACCAGAGACATTTGGCATTTGGAAAATAATCATTACAAGAAGCATGAAGTATTGTCAGATTCATAATTCCTGTTCTGGTTATCTATTACTCTGTAAAAAACTACCCTAAACTATGGGCTTAAGACAACAATGTATCATAGTATCTCACGATTCTGTAGGTCAGAAATTCTCTCTCTCCTCCTAACTTTGCCCCTGCCCCAACACAGCCTCTCCACGTGGCCAGCACAGGCTTTCTCATGGCACAGCAGCCTCTGGATAGCAAGACTTTTTTTTTTTTTAAAGATTTTATTTTTTTTCCTTTTTCTCCCCAAAGCCCCCCGGTACACAGTTGTATATTCTTCGTTGTGGGTCCTTCTAGTTGTGGCATGTGGGACGCTGCCTCAGCGTGGTTTGATGAGCAGTGCCATGTCCGTGCCCAGGATCGGAACCAACGAAACACTGGGCCACCTGCAGCGGAGCGCGTGAACTTAACCACCTGGCCACGGGGCCAGCCCCTGGATAGCAAGACTTCTTACACGGAAACTTAGGGCCCCAGGACGGAACCTTCTAAGAGACAGGAAGTGGATGCTTCCGGTCACTTAAGACTTGGGCCCAGAAACGAGCCCAACATCTAATCTGCCATACTCTGTTGGTCAAACATTTATAAAAATTGCCCAGATACAAGAGGAGAGAACACATATTCCACGTCTCAATGAGAGAGTAGCAAAGAATCTGTGGCCATCTTGAATCCATCACAATTACCAGGAAAAATTATAAATCTGCTAGATGACAAAATGGAAGACTAGGGTATTTACCAGTGAGTATGAGAATCTTGTTAGTTAAAATGATCAAATCCAAATAAACTACCCAACATAACAGAAGAGCTGCAAGTCAAGCAAAAAACCAAAAAAGTGTTTATGAAAACTTTTAACAGAATAAAAGGTATCCCAACACACACGGCAATATTAAGTGCTGGTTTGTGTGCTAATTTTTTATCCCTTCAATGAGAACCCTAACGATATCAGGTTACATTATGTTAGGTTTCTAATTAGCATCTACATTTAAAGTTTTAAAATGTCTCTGTTTAGGGTACACAGATCCCTGCGTCCAGTTCAGTGAACACATTTCTAAGAGTGAATGGCATCGTTACATACCGCCCCCACGGACAATAACTGCTCTCATTCACTGAACACCTCACACTGCCCTTGTGGGAAGTATTTTACACACATCACCACATTTCACCCTCACAAAAAGACTCACTTTACAGATAAGGAAACGGGTTCAGAGCGGAAAAGTGGTGCTGCTATTAGAGATGGGAGCTGGGATTTGTTGTTAGGCCCATGTTCCCCCAAAATCAGTATTCTTAAAGACTGTGGCATTTATTGTTCTGCCTCGCTATGTGGTCAGAAAACACTTCTGTAAGTTAGGATTTGTATGTGCAGCTGTGCAGACATAAATTCCAAGATTAATGATTTTAGTCTTTCGACAGAATCACTGTTCCATTCCTTGTATTGTAGCAGTATAATACAAATGGTATATTACTGTCTAAAATCATGAAGTAGCCTTAAATGTACAGCTAATAAACCCTGTACTTTATTTAACCATGCATTTCTTAGAATATGTCTCTCCTTCACTCATATGTGGAAGACAAACACACACACACACAGATAAGGAGAACAGACTGGTGGTTACCACTGAAGAAGGGAGTAGGGGGAGAGCAAAAGGGGTAAACGGGCACATGTGTACGGTGACAGATGGCAACCAGACTTTTGGTGGTGAACACGATGCAGTCTATGCAGAAGTCAAAATATAATAATGTACATCTGAAATTTATATAATGCTATAAACAATGTGACTTCAATAAAATAAATTTTAAAAAACTAGAACGTCTCTCACATGAATAGAAAGCATATCCAAACAAAAACCTACACGGGTCCATTTAAAAAGTGCCTAATTAAACAAAAGAAAACTGCATTTTTCAGTACTGACAGGCATAGTAGTAAGTAATTTCACTGTGGATTAAAACAGCAGATAAACAATCAAAGTTCAACTTACAATTCAAGATTGATTATTCAAGTCAGAAGAAATCTGTTTTCTCTGAAAATATGATGATGTCCTCTGAGGTCTGTCAGAGTGGAGTCGCGTCAGCATTTCTGGGATAATGCACTTGTGTGTGACTGAGTGTGCTCTTTGCCTGCTGGGTGTACTGCTGCTGGGTGGAGCATTATGATTTGTAACTGAACCAATCAGCTGGCCATTCTCTATCTATTGCTATCCACTCCCCAGCCAGTCAATAAAACTTGTTTTTAAAGTTCCTTTATTTCACGGGTTTTTGTTAATATGCAAATCAGTTCAATAATTTTCTATGAAAGACATTTTGGAATTTTTGATAAATGTTGCTCTGCTCCTTATTTTCCAGAAGGTATTATGCATACAATGCTACTGGAGAGAGCACAGGAGTAGTGGCAATGGAGAGTGGGGGGCAGAGCAGCAGGGCAACCAACCCCACCTTCTCTACAGGTGAGCATAAGAAAAGTCAGCTATCTCCTCTATCTCCAAGGTGGAGAACGAAGACTGCTTTATGGAAAGTGTAATTCCTACTTTTTAATACCATGTTTATTCTTATGAAATAGTAGCAGGCAAAGTAAAACAATCACTTCTGGTGTTTCCTAGGGTTCCACAGTTATAAAACAATTCATAACATTTATCATATTTATTTTTGTTCTCAGAGGCTATTATAAGAGGCTAGAATTTCATGCATGATCCAATTAACTAATTACACTTATTTTAGAGGGCATGAAATGCCTAATTGCAGTCACAAATAGGAGATCACTGGCATAATTAGCTGTGCTAGCAAAACTGCAGTCACAAAATTTCTTGGGTCAGACCACACAAAAACTGTTGACCCTAATTATAGTATTGTTCTCAGTACAATTCAGTTTTAACATGTTAGTCATTCACGTCTGGAAAATAAGTTTAACTGGTAAAAACATTCTCCTTACTTTAAATTTTATATGCTAGTTTCTAAGTCACTAAAACATTTCTGGGAAAATTTTAAAATAAAATCTTAGGGACACTGTAAAGAGAGAGTTTCTGAGATTACTTAGGTCAAGCACGGCTGAACCCTCAGCAGAAGGGCATATGAAGTCGGTTATCTTTAACCAGGCTCGGAGAAAAGACTGAAGAAAAAGAACTACCTTTTTGCTGTCAAAAAAGAAAACAGACCATGGATATTCCAAAACAGTTAACTGGTATCCTGGATAACATTCCTTTCTGGCAAACCTGTGGTCCTTATCTAACACGCAGTCTTCCATCCTGTTTGGATTTGTCAGTGCTGTCAGGTCAACATGCAAGATTCATCAAAACAGCCTGACCTCATTAGGAACCTGGTTCTGTGGGAAATAACCAGAGCTAGCTCCTCCACCACTCACCACCCTTCTCCTTGTAGAGGGAGGGAGGAAAGGAAAGACAGAAAAAATCAGAAAGAAGAAGAGAAAAAGGCACAATGACAGACGCTGCCTTATTCTGAGATACAAAAAGGGCAGTCAATAGTGAAGAGAAGGAACGTGAAACACGGTAAGCGGCAAGAACATTTTCTACGTGCTCTGCACTGGCTGCTTAACTAAGCTGTCCTCGTCAACAGTTTCAGCATTCAGCCAACAGTCCTGACTCCAGTCTGTATAAATCTATTTCTGAAAATGCTCTTTAGGTCTTCAGGACATCTCTCTCCTACAAGAGACGCAAGGGCCCACTTTCCCCACGGAGACAAAAGACCCTTGGAATGAGAAATAAAGTGGTGTACACTACCTCAATTATCTTATTTAAGCCTCAAGGATCTTATTATGTTCATTTTACAGATAAGAAAACTGAGGTTCTAGACAAAGGCTACATAGTTAGTTCATATGAGGATCGGAATCCATACTTAAAGAGTGTCTGTCTCCAAAACTCTGTTCTTTATATTCCAGTTGAAGGCTTTGAAAACTGAAACAGTCCTGGTAAGCTTATATCCTTCTGCTCCTTGGAAAAAACATGTTCGGAGAAGTGGAGTAAAGGAATTATTTTTGAGTACACATTACAAATTGATACAGGATAATGACTTACAGTATGAAATGTATTAGATCTATCTTCAAGATTTTCTTAAACATGTCCTTTATTATATGACCTCATTTTTCCATTTGGCCTAGGCTGTCCCAGGCTGCTTTTTATTTTTCACTTCTTCATTCTATTTCCTAACTAAGCTATAGGCGTCCCAAAGGCAGTGCCTATCATGGGGCACTGTAAACAGTAGGTTCTGGTTAATTTACCTGGTGTTCTGGTAAGGCACTCGACTGTCCACCAACCAAACTGCCGGGTAAGCACTTCCCTGAGCCAGTGGTACAACCACCTTCCTTTCACTTACCATGGAGAACCAATTTAGGACAAGAGATAATCAAGAGCCCTACCAAAAAATACTCACATCTATCAATGGCTACGATTACAGAATACTGATAACCAGGTAAACGCTTCAGCATTAGAGTTGTAAAAGAATCCCAAGGAAAGGGCTTGCAGTGTTCTGTCATATTGGAACTGCAATTTTATTCATAAAAATGAGTTCTCAATGCACTGACTTTCCTATGGAGTTTAGAAAGAACCTGTGATGGGTGCTGAGTTTCTTGGAGAACAGAATGTTTCATTTTGCTCTAATTCATTCTATTACTGAATTATACTTTGATGTATTGGTCTTGACAAGTGCTTCATGCTGATTGTATTGTGTATGATAGTATAATCACTCCCCATGCATTTCCCACTGGCTGGCTGATTAATGCAACAGATTACCTGCAGCACTGATGGCAAGGGGGAATCGTTGCCCTCTGTACTCTAAACTGTTTGTATCTCAGTGTGCGTGTGTGTGTGTGTGTTCATGCATACACAGGCACCCATGAAGATCCACCTGCACATGGGCAGAGAAGGTGGGATAAACCAGGAGAAGGGTAGGAAAAGAAGGCTGAGGACATGGTGAGGATTAATGCCTTTCAAAAAATCACTGTTTTCAGTACAACAAAAACACTCACTTCTTAAGGCTCCTAAATAGGTGTCTAGTATTACACTTCAATTACTCATTCAGTTTTTTATTCACAAATATTTACTGAGCACCAACTATATGCCAGGCACATTTTTTTCACCTTTACAGGAAAACTAAGTTAAAAAAAAAGTGTCACTTTCAGTGTTCTAATTAGTGGGCAAGAAGGGAAAAACGAGGTGAGAATATCACACGGACACTAATACAGGGATGAAAAAGGATGGCTATGTTTAGTTTAAATGCCCAATAAAGACAGCAACTGACAACACGATTATTAACTACTGTGAGTGGTTTAATGGTTTCAAAACAAACAAACAAAAATCTCTCAGATTACTTGTGCTACATAGGACCCTAACGTTTAGCAAAGAGCATCTTCTGTGTATGATCAATATCTGAGAAGAGGTTCTGGATATATTAATCTCATCTTTAAATGTGTGAGTGTGTGTGTGTGTGGATCAGACTTCTGTGCTCTCAGCAGCACTATGAAAACATTCCTCCTAACAGGATATTCTCCCAGTTCCAAGCTTCTATCTCACCCAAGTGCCCCGCTTAGGCTCCTCTCATCCAACCCCCAGCTCTGCTTATCCACAAAGGAAGACTGTGGCTTCCGACCGAAGCCATTTCAAGGCTTAAGTCTATCTGATTCCCAATTTATAAATGATTCTCACTCTCTCCTCCAGACGTGCTAAAGTGAAATTTTGAAATTTACTATAATACCCCAAAATGAAAGGGGCTGGGAAGTACAACACAGGGCCAGAGGGGTCCAGCTGGTCGAAACTGAGAATCACAGAGATTTGGATCTCTACTTCAAAGGCTGCTTCTGCAAGAGAAAGCACAGAATTGGGTGAGTTAGCTACATTTTGGACAACCACTATCACTACTCATGGTTACTGGTCTCCAGATCAGAGCCTGAGAAAACAGCCCCACAAACAGTTACTAACTCACCCAGGCAATTTAATGTCAGGAGATACCCATATTTTATTGTAGTTTTCTTATTTCAATTTGGAATTTTTAAATAAAACAATGTTACGCAATTATCAGACAAACTTACAGCAGCCTCACAAAAATCCGTCTGCTGCAAATCATTTACCAGCCTGCCTTCCCCCTAAAATACGTAAGAGAAAGTTATTTATATAAGTAAAAAAGTCATTCTTTGGTACACCTCTAAGAAGAGTGGCTATTTAAAAGCCTACTGAAGACAGTAACTATCAAACATGCATTTTAATCTCAGAATCCTATGTTCTAGAGAAATCTTAATGGAAAGCCTAGTGTGGAAAGTGGTGAAAGCCCCTCTGCTGGGATTGGGAAGGACCTGCCTCTTGCCATCCGCTCTCTCCTCCTCCCCTCCCACTCCGGGGCTCTGGGAGGCACGTCTGAACACCTCCTGTCCAAGGGACAACCATTAATTATTCCCTTGCTTCTCCTCCCCCTCATTAACCTATCTCAGCTTAAATTAACTCTGATAACATTTGTGAAGCCCCTTGCTGGTGCCGCACAGACACAGAACAGCCCAAGTGGCCGCGCCATCCTCCCTTGGCTTCCACTTCTTCCGTTCCAGCTCCTGGCATCCCTGATTCCTCCTGAAGCCCCTGGGAATCTCAGATGGCTTACAATGAGGCTTCTCAGACCTCGATAATTTTCCTATGCTGCCACTTCAAGGTAAGAAATGGTGAAAGGAAATTACCCTCCACCTGTCTTTCTTCATTTTCTCTCACTCCCCCTACACTCGACCGTGATGGTACTCTAGAGACCCGCAATCTAGCAAGGAGAGTGCCCCAGCAAAACTTCCCTTTGGTGGCAGTTTCTTGAGGGCAAGTGCGATACTGACTCTTGAGAAGTGGGAAAAGTAAGGAGAGAACTTTTCGAAAATTGTTGTGAGGAAGAAAAGGACACATTATACCAATGCTCTGACATTCCCATTAGACACTAATGTGAGAAAAGTATCTACTACCAACGTGTTCCTGCTATAAACCAGAAGACAGCATAAAAGAAAATAACTGGAACCCATTCTTGGCACAAATAATGCTTCCTGCAGACTCGATCCGTAATGTAGAACACTGAACTGTACCACAATGAATCATAAGGCATCTTAACTCCTAGTCAAAGCCCCATGGTCTATATTTAGAATACAGTTTTAGAAAAATACACAAGGGGTGATCCCCAAGTGTTGTTACAAATTATCCAACTGTGCACCTAAATAACTCAGACAATGAATATCATTCAAAACTTCCAATTGGTTAGATAATAGGAGCAAATGATCTGTAAAGATCTCTTTTAATCCTGAGAATCTGCTATTTTCTATTAATATGTATTTAACAATCTTTCCCTTTATTTCCACTCTCTCCCATACAGGGCACTGAACGGGTAACTGAACCCCAGCAGCCGCAGTCAAGAGAAGGACGGTTGACAGAACTACACAGGAAGTATTTCTCAGGTTCGCTCCCTATACAGAAATAGCATTCTCTCTTTTGGTTAACTTCTGACCCAAACTAGAAATTACTCTGCCTACCTAAAGAAGCAAAGAATAAACCCCTCTTCCCATCGCCACAGCAGAGCAGGGCCCAGAGGCCTCAGACCCAAGAACACAGAGGTCTCAGTTTTAAGAGACAGAAAGCAGTAGGACCACACAACAGAAAGAAACCAGGCCCCGGGTAATGAGGACCCAGCAGCAGACAGGCATTCTGCGAACAGCACTGGAGGGAAGCACAGCCTCCTGAGCAACACAATTGACAAAGCCTCCGCATTGAGAGGGAGCTCTGAATTATGAGGGGGAAAGCAGAGACTGAGACAGGAGCGCACAACCCCATTTTGAGCAGGACGACCCAGCCTGTGTGCGGCAGGGGTCTGCAGAGCCTACAGATCACACGAGGTAAACAAGTGTTAACACCATGTTATCATTAGGGCCTGGTATAGGCCACGACAAAGACAGTGACCTAAGGGTCTTCACCAGCTCCTCAGCAAAGGGGACTGGAAAAGGAGATCAAAATGTCACTGGATGCCCTCTGCAGTATGTACTATCTGTATCTTACGATAAGTAAAGTGTATTATATAATACAGTTCTCAACAGCATGTATTCGGCTACTCCACATTGCTGTGTCTGTTTTTCAGAGTCTGAAGTTAGAGTCCCTGTAAACACAGATGGGCAACTAGACCAGGTAAGCCCTGCCGACTGCTGCAATCAGGACTGTGGGACACGGGTGGGCAGACCAGGCCAGGCGGCTTTTACAGAGTTTACTGCCATCTAGGTGAGGTTCACTTTGCCCCTGCTCTGCTCTGAGTGCAGGGACGGACTGACAGAGAGGCGTAGTACAGTCTTTGAAAATAAGCTGAGGGTGGTATCTAGTTTGGGGGTTAAGTCTCTGAAATCACTGACACCGGGGATCAAATTCTTGCTCTGCTGCTGTGACCTCAGGCCACCTAGCCTCTGTAAGCCTCAGTTTGCTCAGCTGCAAAATTAGGGCTAATAACTGTACCTATCTTACTGGGTTAAGAATTAAATACAACAACGCATGCATTAAGTGCTGAGCAGAGTGCCTGATAAGCGTTGGCATCTGTGTTATCTTTAGTAGGGAAGAAAACAAAGCAAAAGTCTAGATCCTATGATGTCTACCTTCTCTCCCTCTCCTCCCTTTAAAGTCAAGTAACAATGAGAAGCAACAAGGTTGGATTGAAAATCTTAAGACAACTTTTTTGATAATGAATTTGATGTCTTTATATACTTCCCCACTGAGCTCATCCCTGTCTTTGGGCATGTTATTCCTTCTTTCTGAAGTATTCTCACTACTTCTTCCCTACAACTCACCTCCATGAATGTCTTGTAAAACCATGTTAAATTCAGTCTGCACAAATATTTGTACTAATATGTGAATAAATTACCCTATCAAAGTGGTCCTCAGTTCATTCATGCCTGTTCTCATTTCTCACGTCTGCCGATGGCTACATCTCTCTACTCCCTTTGTACCATCATCAAGAGCAAAATCAAACATTTAATACATCTATTCCTCTGGATATAGCAAGCGCTTAATACATACTGGTAGAGAAACCACACCAAGACTTCTGGAAACAAGGGTTAACAAGAAGGCACTGGAGCCGTGTGAGTGGTAAAGCTGTGGTCTCCTTGTGCCCCAGAAGACACATTAGTGGGTGACAAGCACTCTCTGACACGCAGTTCACTAGGCTTACATTCTACACTTACAGCTCCGTGGAAGATTCCTGGTTCGTACTGACATCTTTTTGCTGCAAGGGGGCTCTGGGAATTGCTGTTTTCTCCACAGCAGTAGCAAAGGGGTACCTACTTATATGGCAACCCACATTGGAATGCTTTCTGGTTCTCAATGAGAAGCAGTTATTCTTTAGCCATTCACTAACCACCAACTTCAACACGTGGAAAGCTTGAGTCTAAATTTACCAAAAAAAACTAAGTAAGGGGCTCAAAACAGTGGAAGGAATTACTAAGCCTATTGCTTTCTGAGATGTAAGAAGGCATTTCCCAGAAATTTCTTCACAACTACCTCCAAAGCAGAACCTTTAGAATCTTATTTCTGGCTGTGCACAAAGGCCCTGTAAATTACCTAGAATATCATTTTGAATATGTGACTTAAGCATATATTTTCTTCCTTATTCAAGAACAATGTGGGTGGGTGCAGAAGAGGCCCACAGAGATAACTGCTTGTATTTGAGAGGGTAGATGGGATAGCATTCTGGGTCCATAGAGCAGGTAATTTTTAGTATTTTGCAATAAATGTGATCCCAATGGGTGGGCTAAGTTCTCTACTGCTGAACACAGATTTATCCTGATTCCACATGCCCTGAATCTGTATATCCACTCAATCTATCTAGCATACTACCAAGGAATATTATAGCTGTTGCTTAATAACAGTTTTCAAACCAACCTTACAATGAAATTCAAACTGGAAAGAAATATCTAAGTAAGGCTATTTCTGCTTACACAGAGTTAGGTACCCAGATCAGAAGCTTTGAGAAGAACTCTTGAGAGATACCATCTCGTTCCTGTGAAGTGAGCAAGCACAGCTCAGAGCAGCAAGGTTCTTGCAACAGCAGCCCATCCTCCCATCCTCCCCCTACGAAACAGGGTTTACACGCTAGGAAGCAAAACACATGACTCAGCTCAGAAAGGTAAGTGTTTAAAATCGGGGGTGGAGGGGGAACGACACATATTATGTAATGCTTGAAAATGAAAATTTAAGATTTTTTTTTCCCTGTGACAAACTGTAATTAAATCTTATTTAACTGTTTCCTCTAATGACATCCATTTTAATTAGGTTTTAATAGACTGGCAGCCACAACCTATAGTTTTATGAAGCAAAGTAAAATTACAGTCTAGGAAGACATTTAAGGAAAGAGACCCATCAACATAGATGAGAGGTGACAATATATCCCTCATCCCTAAAGACCCTCACAGTAATTAAGTGTGCTGAGCAGACAGCCATTAGGGCTAACAGTAGGTGTGCTCACCACCAATCTGCGCTGGGTTTTTCTTTGAAATCTAAGGGTTATTTCTGTGATCTGCTTTCCAGAAAATTTGCATGTCACGGAGTAAAGAACACAATTGAAGAGGTCTGCATTCTACAGCTCTACTAAACAGGCAGCCTCTACTGAAGCGGCAGCCTCTACCACTGCAATGGGCTTTCTGTCTTAAGATTTTAACATATACATTTTCTTATAGCAAATCATGATACAACACTCATCTTGAGGAGACTGCCATATGTTTGAGAAAATGAACATCACGTAGATGCAAAATTAATATCTGAAAAACTCACTCAAGATACAGGATAAATGTATCTGCCAAAGAGATGCACTAAACAGGATCTTAGTAACATGCATCTGTACCTACTTCATATTACATGATGAAAATCAGGGAGTAAATATCACAGAAATTATCTCAGACCAAATGAATATCACAGGCACTTAGTTTAGAAAAGAAGAACTAAGCATTATCATCTCTTTGTCAGCCAGAGGATGCGGGAAAGAAACTGGGCCTGTGGCTACCTCAAATAAGTTTGCACATATTTATTTGAAAGAGACAAAGTTAAATGAATATTTGTTATTTTTAATACTAATTTTGAAACATCAACCCTTAAATTTTAATAAATCCTACATATTCAGAAAACCTTGGGGAGGGGGATATCTGATCCTACCCAAAAAATAAAATTTTGTCATCTGGCTGACAATCTGATGCCTCCAAATCCCTCTGCCAAGAAGCGGTTACTAGGCTGAGAGACGCTTACTCGTACGCTTCCATCAGATTAAGGCTTTCCTGCCAGGAATCTTTTTTTTTCCTGGTGTATTGGCCATCGCCAGAAATGGACCCATTGAATCCACCGGTGCTAAGGAGTTAAGCATCTGAGATTTAATTTAACAGTTTCAGCTTTATTAAGCTGTCACAGAGCGGCCCCACTTTGATAACAGTAGCTGCTCCAATTATGGCTTGGTTTAGGGTTGACAAGTATAATGATTCATTCGTGGCACATGAGAAGCAATAAAAGGTTGTTTTGCATTACAGCTTTAAAAATGTGGGCACTTTTTTCATTTAATTTGTCACTTAGCTTTTGCTAAGAGGACATTTAAATTGCAGTAAAAGGCAAATGGGGCTTTTAGTTTAAATGTAATCCCCATATTTAAATGATCTGTAATGGCGCAGTGTTGGAGTGGGAACACTATTGTCTCACAGTGGGTCCTGATGGTGACATGTGACATTTGTATTCAGGTCCTGTATTATCCATGTGGCTAAAGGGCTTCCAATTTCATTTCACAGCCAGAAGCCTGCAGAAAACACCAATTAACTTGCAGATCCCATTTGCCGACAAAACTCAGCCTCTTCTCAATGTCTGGCATCTGGCAGTGCTCAGCATTTAATTCCAAAGCAGAGCCTTGAAGCAATGTGAGCCCTGTGCAGGGGCACAAAGTCAAATTCCCCTATTTTATTAAGAAGCAAAATCCTTTCCTTTTGTAGTCCAGAAGCAACTTTTAGTTAATTTTTGGGTGAATGAATATTAAGATGTAATAGCTATTGTTACTTCTGCATGGGATTCTTCACAGAACTTAGACCCCATTAAATGGAAAGTGACCTCTGCTTGACATCAGAGTACATAGGAGAATTTACAGCAGTCTAGTAATAATTGGGTCGGGGAGATTTGTGGGGGGAAAAAAACAAAAAGCAGAACCACGAGACAAGAAGATGTATTATTCCTCCTGGACTGAAACCAAAGAACTTGTATAAAGCCTGGTCCATAATTAGAAAGTAGTCCATCAGAGGGTATAACTGGAATCAGCTGGTGGAAACTTCCACCTAATGAGAATTTATACTTTTTTTAAGGAAGATTAGCCCTAAGCTAACTGCTGCCAACCCTCCTCTTTTTGCTGAGGAAGACTGGCCCTGAGCTAACATCATGCCCATGTTCCTGTACTTTACATGTGGGATGCCTGCTACAATATGGCTTGCCAAGAGATGCCATTTCCACACCCGGAATCCGAACCAGCAAATCCCGGGCTGCCGAAGCAGAACGTGCGTACTTCACCACTGCGCCACCAGGCTGGCCCCAGAATTTATACTTTCAATTAAGGGTCGTGGTTACATAACTTTCAAAACTAACCTGGAAAAGTGAGATGTGACTAATGAATTAAATGTGAACACCGCAAATTTTGTTTGACTGTATCACTTGTACTTTTTTATGGTAACCAAAAAATTTTCTTCCTAATTAGTTATTTGTAATTCTAAGTTTCTCTAAAACACCAAAGCTCTTTAAATTTTATTTACTTAATGTTAATCCAATAATTTTTCCTTAAATGATTTCCTTCATTATGGTTTTTTTAATGCTAGTCCTTCTTACTATCATAAACCAACTAGTCAATTTAACATTTACTGGACAGTTACAAAAGTGAGGAAGGCTTACTTGGAAAAGTAAACCACTCATTGTTCTAGAAAAGTATTTGTTTAAACCATGCATTACCCTTGTGTTCTCCAACCACTGTTTTGTGCCCCCAAACATCCTTTCAATACATGGAAACTATCTACTGTAGTTACAGATTGGTTTAAATTTTGATTGGGGAAAAGACCACCAACCATTATTTCAGGTGACCCAAGGAAAGTATCAAGATTAAGTTGTTACAAGATAATTAATAAAAATACCAGGGGAAAAGGTCAACAAATATTTAACAGTTGGCAAGTAGCAGACATACATGTTAAAAAAACAAACAAAACAAGAATTGCCATCCACAGCCTAGCTCCTCAACACACATCCTGTTAATGGGAAAAATGGACCTCTGATGTCCAGTTCTTTACCAACTTGCCACATAACCTTAGGTCACATAATGTCATCTTGTGGAAGTCTCCTAACCTCCCCAGACTTCAGTTTCTTTATCTGTAAAACAATTCATCTCAAAGGTCCCTTCCAATTATTAGGACCATGTAGTATCTCCAAGGACAACAGTTTCTCTTGGTCTAGACTTGACATGGGATCAATCAGCAGGATGTGGTCCATCATTAGCCAAGAAGAAGAGAGAAAGTGAAGGTATGAAGAATTCTACTATTCAATGTCACTGAAACTAGGATCTTCTCGTAAATACATCCAGAACATAAAATTAATACAGGCACTAACATGATATTTGTCAAAAATTCCCTTTGTCACATACAGATTTCTTAATAGAAAGACAAGATAAAAAATACAGTATTCATTAATTCCCTAGCAATGAGCACTGGGTAACAAGAGTCATCCCCCAAAATTTCCCGGTGAACATGACTAGTGAATTTCTTATTTTTTAAACCACCTGCTACATTTCTATCTTTACTACCAGGGATTTGGAAGCAATAACAATTAGAGTTTGCCGTATCTTTTCCATTCTGACGATCAACTGTTCATCTAAGTTCTAAGTTTGTAACGGTCAAAAATAAAATGAACGTTCAAGCTACTTTTGATACTTTTAATGTAGGCGAAAGCAGAAAACTGTTAAATTTTAGCTTAATTGGCTACAGCATTATTCTAGAGATACGTAATCAGCTCGATCATACAAAATACCTATTTTAAAATAATATAGCCTTTTTTCCCCCAAAATTTAAAGCCAGATCCCTGTGCTGGCTTTCCTCAAGATCAGACAATTTCCCTCAAACCCTGCCAAGATCGTTTCGTGCAAATGCCAGCCCACGTCCTCATTCTCCCTGTTCTTCTAACTAGTATAGACTAGCACAAGTGTATATATGAGCAGCCATCTCTCCAGCAATACTTTGACGTGCTTTTTAAACATTCAATCATGGTCTTTATCCATACACAACTCAATAGCAGTCGTCAGGAAATGGATATTTACCCAGCTCATCCCAGAGCTGCCGATATTTGTCAGTCATCGCAGTGCCTTGTTGCCTCCAAAGGGACAGACGAGGGTCAGCCATGAATTGCTCTGTTATCAACGTCAACATGCGGGCCCCATTAGAGTCCCTCATCTTCAACATCTCCCGCACCTAGTGGGGAAAAAACAGACCTTGAGAAAAATGTTCAGCAACGAACAGCAATACAAGAGACAGATCACTTTTCTTTATTTGGAGGGGCAGTTAAGTCTTGTACCAGCCCTCTTAACCAAACGAAAGTTGATAAAAACTGGTCACTATGCTAAATGGCAATTTAATCAGAAAATTGTTAATTTTTTTAAATTATGTTTTAGAATCCACACAAGGAAAAGAAATTTAGCTGACTTCTCAATTCTGAAAAAAATCTTTTTGCCAGCATACAGAAGAACAATACCAAAATAAACAGGACAAATCATCTGGCACCTTCCTGACTCTCCAACTGATGGACCTTACCACCAGAGTGGCAGAGCCTCAAGGAGTCTACTGAGAACTCTTTTAGAGATCTAAACTGATCTGATAACGTTGACAGTAACAGAATCTGTCCTTCAGTTTTTTAAAAACAACTTTATTGAGACATAATTCACATACCATACAATTCACCAATTTAAACTATACAATTCAATGGTTTTTAGTATATTCACAGAGTTGTGCAAGTCCTTCAGTTAAAAGTAAATTAGCAATATCATAAGTTCTCTCTCACCAAAGTCTTCCTAATATAAAGAGCAGCAGCACGCTTCTATTCAGTAGAGCGGGACTGTTTTTGCCCTGGTAAGAGGAAACGGACAGGGCTGGTGTAGGTTCAAAAACTCTCTTGCACTAAATGAGCAATCCATGAAGCAGAATCATAACCACTGACCTAAGAAATTAACTCAGCCTCTCAAGCTGGAACCTCAAGCTCTGTCCATTACTCTCGCGCTACACTTCCCAAATAAAAGAAACGAAGAAAAGAAACCAAGGGTAAGTCTCTCTACAGGAAACCCTAAATGAATGCATCTATTCCAAAACTGTGTATGGCTCTGTGTTCAACAAATAAGAACCCCAGCTGAACACGGGCTCTCCCTGAAGGGAATTACTGGAGCACGGTCATACAGGAGAAAACGAGGAGGTGGGGGTGCTTTCAGTGAAGATTCTCTCCATGTGAAAGGTAAATGAAGGAGGAAATGACCAGCCCAAACCTTGACATTAAGAGATCCTGCCTCAGGCCTGTACCCTGACAAGCAATGGAATCTCCTCACAGGGTGCAGACTTTGAGCCTTGTACAAAACTCAAAAGCACTTCTACACTAGTTGTACTTTCAGTAGGATTTATTTTAGTCATCTTAAAAAGGAGTTTATTCCCAATATGGAAGCACTAAAAAGTCATAAACAGATGAAGACTGGGAGAAAGAAAAGGAGTTGCTATTTATTGGACATTGTGCTACAAGAGTTTTATATTTATACTTACCATTGAATCTTCACAACAACCATATCAAGTAAACCAGATTATAATCCCCATCTTATGAATTATAAAATCATGCCTGAGAGAAGTGAAGCAACTTGCTCAAAGGACAAGAGGAATAGCTGGGAGCAGAACCCAGATCTGTCTTAACTCTAAAAGGTACATCATTTCCAAAATTAGATGTTGCTATTACTTCATACGGCATATACAATGTGTATATCATGTATAGGGATAAAAATAGCAACTGCAGGCCAGCCTAACAGCTCTTTCCCATTGCTTCCATTAGGCCACAGTATACTCTTTGCTGACATTAGAATCTAGAACATACTTCCTACGTGTCTAAATACACCAAATCTTTGAGATTGCCACTATATCATGGATTTGATTTAATGTTTATTTTCCTGGCAAATTTCTATCCTATTCTCAGTTAGCAACAGCAATGAAAATAAACCCTTTATTCTTAAGCATATAAACCAGAACTATTTACCAACACTCAAGTACATGTACACCCTAATGGTAATTAATTTTCAGACTGGTTACTCTGAGGCATTACAAGAGTGTGAAGTGCCTGTGAATTGCTGAAGAGTGATTAAATCATGTGTGAAGTAGTTTTAGAGTTAAATGTATTTTATTGTAATCTAATGCTTGGAAAACTGGCATTCTATGGATGGTATATGGGATAAATCTCTATTAAGAGGGTATTTATTAATCAGAACACACAATTTTCTGGCTATAACCGGGAACAGAGTTTACTCTAATTCTTCTAGGAACAGTTGTCTGTTTCCTTAAAATGAATTTGAATAAATTACCCATAATGATGCTGTACTCCCAATGAGAAGGCATTGATTTAATATTATTAAAAAAGCATTTTATCCAGTATTTAGAATTGCGTTTATGGTACTAAAAGTTCTGTATAAAGCAAGAGACACAGCTTCTGCTCACACAGAACTTATAACAATAATTTGTTTCTAAGGCCATCAAAGTTGGTGATAAAAATTAACATTTACCAAGGCCCAACTCCATGTTAGACATCATTATTATTTAACACCATGACCACAACAACTCGGGGAGATGGGCTATTGTTAGGTAACTCTACGGATGAAGAAACCGACTTAAATAACTGGCCAATGTTCACACACTTAACATTTAGAACTGAGATTAAACCCAGGTCTGTATAACTAAATTCTATGCTTCTGCAACCAATTGAAAGATACTGACATTATTAAACTAAACATATAAAGCACATTTTAAGGTCTGTGTTCAAAGTTATGCTCTACTTTGGAAAATTAACTAGAAAAAGAAAAAACTTGAAAAGATGGCATTTTAAATAACATTAAGATATTTATTTTGTTTGCAGTATTGAAAGGTTTTTCAAAATTGTACAAATTGTCACCATTTTATTAATAGGAACTGAGAGACAAAGATGTTCCATATCTTGTCAAAGGACGTCTAAGCAACTTAATGCTTACATTACAACACAGAAGTTTCTAATTGGTTGATTAACTTAGACTCTATTCTTTAAAAAAAATTAAATTAAAAAAAGCCTTTATCCTATTGTAAACATGATCATATATAGATACTTCCTATATATGTATATATTTAGAATATTTCTTTAAAAATAAACAATCATACCTTTGCAAAGAGCAAATTAAGCTGCTTCCCTGATCCGTGGTACCCGCCCTGGGAAAGGAACAGTTTAACCTGTTCTTGAACCTGCTCTTCATCTAAGTGCCAGCAGTTTTCATCATCTATACTAGCACCTGCTGTTGGATCAGGAGCACCTAGAAATAGAAAGAAAAAATAACACATATGCTAGATAAAAAGTCTGTGCTAAAAGGGCTCTGATAATAAACCTGAAAAGTGTTAAGATTCTGTACTTTTTCCTAAACACTTTTGAATCCAATCTCAATTATATATACAAATTTATAACTGAAAATAAATACAAGAATCCTTCTTTTATTTCCAGGAATTTCCTGACTTGCGCTAAGCCAAAATGCAGATTACTTCAGAACTGAGATATTTCCATTTTTTAAGATCAGTGACTATCCCTCTGGAGATGAGTTTACAGGTTCTCTAAAGAATTTAAAAAAAAAAAAATCACAAAAATGTCTCGTAAATACATGATGTTTATAAAGCTCTACTGTGTAGGCCATGTTAGGAAAATGTGTTTCAAAGACATTAGAAAAATATGAAACCAAATAAACTCAACAGAGTATTTCTCTCTTATTATGTTAATATAAGAAACTTTTCACCATTACCTGCTGCTATATAAACTACATGCTGACATAAGTCTTTAGTTGCAGAAAACCAAAGATTAAAAAGGGAAATCAAGCCACATGGGAACAGGCAGTGCAGCTGTTGTACTAAACCAGGTTGTAGTATCACCTTGCCAAACTGCATAAATATTTTATTGCTGAAGTACACACAAAAGGTAACGGCGATGTAATAAGCCCTGTGTGGAGACTACCTTAGAAATTAAAAAGTTATCCAGATATTTAGGCAGGTAAAAATTGCCTCATTTTTAATTAAGAAAAGAAAACAAAATGGTATTTAAGGCCTAAGATTCATGAGTAACTCAGAAAAATTTAAATCTAAAAACGTTTCATCAATCTCCTTATCAACACTTTGAAAAAAAAATACATCTGTAGGTGTGGTTTTACATTACCTTTCTTATAATGATCTAACACAGACTCAATTGGCCAAGAGAATGATCAATGACATCTGCTTAGAACCAGGGTCCACTAGTCCCTAAGAGGAAGGCAGTGGGTCTGTGAACCTCCCTGAGAAGGGAAACATTCATTCATTCATCATTCAGCCAGCATATTTACTGAGTGCCTGACTCAGGGCCAGCCCCTACGCTAGACTTGGGGATGTGACAGCATACAAAATCGACAGGAATCCTGTCTTCAAAGAACCTACCATCCAGTTCAATGGCTTTCAAATTTTTTTGATCAAGACCCACAATAAGAAACACAATTTACACCACGCCCAATACACCTGTGTATCTGTGTATCTGGGTGCTTATGTGATCACATCTACCTATTTAGTAATCTGAAGCAAAAGTATGATGACAAAACAGCCTTACTCTAAGTGAAGAAGTCTGATATTTTCTATTCTATTTCATTTCCTAAAAGGGGCTTATCAATTTTTTAACTGATTTCATAACCCATAAGGGGCTGCAACCCACTATTTGAGAAACACTGTTTTAAGTATATAAGATAAAGATCAATCTAATAATCAAACACATAAAAATACAGCAATAAATGGTAATAACTGCTCAAAGAAGAGGGCAAGGTGCCAGGAGAGACTGTATCAAAGAACTCTGACTTGGCCTTGGATTGCCAGGGTAAGCATACCTCAAGGACACGAAATTTGAGCTGAGATCTGCCTTAAGTGGATGAGAAATTAACTAAAGGCAGGAAAAGGAACGAACGCGTCTGCATGTGAGACAGAGCTTATGCAGAGGTCTCAGGCAGGAAGGAACATGGTGCATGGAGGAAATAAAAGATAGTTCCACGCCCACACAGCTCAAAAGTAGAGAATGAGAAGAGCAATACAAGACAACTCTGGAGAACAGAAGAAGCACCAAACCCTGAGAGCCCTGGCAAGTGAGGAGCTTAATTTTTTTCCCTAAGAGCAATGACTGGGAATTCATGACAAGGTTAACCAAAGTAGAAGAATGGAAAACTCTAGACAGTCAAAGATGTTTTGTCCTGAAGTGCATCCATTTCAACGTTCCTACCATGGAATACTATGCAGCCATAAAAATACATGTGGAGAGCCTCCATGTACTATAATGGAGAAGATATCCAAGATACACTGCTGACTGAAAAAAATCAAGGTGAAGAAAAGTACATATAGTGTACCACTTCTTACGTAAGTAACAAAGTTTAAAAAAGAGCTTATGTCTTAGTATTTCTTTATATATGCATACAATATCTTGGAAGGATGTTCAGAATGAGTAACCTAGTTACATAAGGGAAGGAGGCTCTTCACTGAATACCTTTTCATACTGTTACAATTTTGGAACCACATGAAAGTATTTATGTATCTAAAAAAAATCTCTAAAGTGTGGAGGATGGACTGGGAAGCAAAAATATGTAAGAGGAGAACAGTGAGGATGATTTTTGATGATGTGTACAAAGGATAATGATGGTAGTTTGAAAAACAGCCATGAGAACAGAAATGGAGAATCTGACAGTAATTTAGGAAATAAAAGCAACAGGACCTGGTAAAGAAGTGGATATGTGAGGTATGGGAGATCAAGAGGTCGAGAGAGGGGCCAGCCCCGTGGCCGAGTGGTTAAGTTCACATGCTCTGCTACAGCAGCCCAGGGTTTCTCTGGTTCAGATCCTGGGCGCGGACATGGTACCTCTCATCAGGCGACGCTGAGGCGGCATCCCACGTACTACAACTAGAAGGACACCTCCCACCACAACAAAAATATATAACTATATACTGCGGGGATTTGGGGAGAAAAAGCAGAAAGAAAAAAAAAGATTGGCAACAGTTGTTAACTCAGGTGCCAATCGTTGAAAAAAAAAAAAAAAAAAAGGTTGAGAGAGAGATGGGTTCCTGAAAACAACACAACTAGATGAGATACTGGACAAATGACTGACACACAGACCACCACAGCCAGGACCAGGTTTGGGGGTGGGAGGGGCAGCTCTTAGGTCACAAGTTCAGTTTCAGATGTGGTGAATTTGAAGGACCTTTGACACAACCAAGAAGAGGGGCGAGGGTTTCAAGTAGGGAGCTGGATAAACTATGGGAGGCACTATGGGGTAAGAAGAGCACCTAAGACAGAGCCCTAAGGAAGGCCAACATTTAAAGGCTGGAAAAGATAACGAGCAAGGATGGTAACGGGAACGAGCGGCCTGTTGGGAAGAGCTGGAGAGATTGACTCTCTTCCAGCAGTAAAGGGGAGAAAGCTGTTCCAAGCAGGGACTAGGCAACAACGTAGATGTTTAAGCTCCCTGAGAGCAAGGATTATATCTGCCCTGCTCACCACTGCTTCCTAACACCTAGCCAGTGTTTGCCACTATCAGGCAATCAAGTATTAGGAGGAAGGGGGGAAAAGAGGAAGAGAGAAAGGTATGGATACATCCTCCCCTCCCCTGAGAAAAGGGTTCCTATCAAAAAGGAACCACCGTTAAAGCATCCTCTCCTACGTTATCTCATTATCTCCCCACAATGTCCCCTGGAGGTGAGTAGAGGTCATGATGCCCCTATACAGAAGGAGAAAGAGGTTCAGAGTGGTTATGACTTGTCCACAGCCGGACTGCCAAATCCAGTCTCCTGGTTCTCTCCCCTGCTGAAGAATAGATCCTAGAACTGAAGTTGCACCCTAGAGGTGTTAAGGCAGGGGCTGTCAACCCTAAATCAAAGATAAATTTAAGGAAGGATACTAGGCTGTTTGCAGGTATGTCAGCACGCTTCTCTCGTATGGGAAGGTTTAAGGACACAGAATGTCGTGAAGAGTTAACTACAGGGGCTATATCTGCATTCTACAGGGATTCAGAGCCCCAAATTCAGCCAATTACCTCCATTCTAGCAAAGATACACACAGAGACAGACAGACAGAGACACACACACACACAAAAGCACAAAGACAGCTATAGATTCTTTACCTAAATGCATCAGAAGAGACTTTCCAAACAACCAAACGATAGGATCTCAACATTTATATTTAAGTTCTTCCCAATATCTTGCCAAAATCCTCCTGGGAAATCTGACAGGTCCCTCCTCTTTATCCTTTTCTTAAGGAAAACTCTGACAAGCTACTGATTATCCACTCCCACTGTTCCTTCTGATGAAGTGAGCTAAATAAATCTGGTTTCTATCCTCACAATAGTTCCTTCTCCCAATTTTTGTGATTTTAGTTGTTCTCTGCTGTTGGGCAGGACGTGCATGGGCGCTGAATGTCCACAGTGTGGTGGAGGCATGCTACCCCTGGCTGCTCAGGTCAGAGTCCTGTGAGACTTGGAGTTTCCATTTGCCGCAGAAATATCTAAATATTTTAAGTAGATCTGAATTTGGTTTGGGAAAAATTTCAGTCTTCTCTTTGCCTTAAAGTGGCAAAGGGGTTGACATTCAGATACTCTCCCCAAACTTCAGGATACACTCAATTCTTATTTTTTTCATATTAAGAGAGAGAAGTGCTAGAAAGAATATTCCAAGAATCACTTCCATTTGACTTGAATTACACAATGCATTTTTCCTTAAAATCTAATTGATTTAAAAACACTATCATACATTTTTTAAATATGGTAGATTTTTAAATTTATTTAATGGATCATTTAATTTACATATGTAGAGATTTTTGTTCTTGTCCAGCTGGGGAGATATCCAATAGCAAATGCATAAATACACGTTTCTCAAATTTTTAAGAAAATCAAGTTGCACTTGTTTTTGGTTGTGTTTTTTGTTTGTTTTGGTAAGCTAGTGTAAGAACTGATTGAGGGTATGGGGGAGGAAGGAGGCAGTGTAGAGAGAATATGGCCCACAGATAAAATCTGCCTGCAAATCATCGAATAAAGACTACACATGAGTTGAGAGGATGTGTGGGGTTCCTAATCCTGGATTTGAATTCGGGAGACTGAAGTTCTTGGCACAGTTTGGAAAAACCGTGTGTCCTCCAGCAAATCACTAAAGCTCCTCAGGCCTCCATTTCCTCAACCCTAAAATTCTATAATATAGGAATAAAAAGTTAGGTAACAAAAATTAGTAATTGTCTCATGTAGCTACGCAGAAAACAGCCTTACTTAGTTATAAGAATGCAAAGATAACTAGTTGATAAATAAAACATAAATAAATAAATAAAACATAAATTTGCTCTAAACATAACTTAATATTTGAGGAATAACACACATATATATTATACATTACAAACCAGGAAATGAAACATGTACAACAATAACAATCCCCCTAAAAGAGTAAATCCAATTATTAAACTTTAAAGCGGAAGTTCAACTATTTCAATCCTAATATGTCTTAGTTACATGTACAAAGTATTGACTAAGCCTTGTATAAAATAAAGATGTGCAAAATTTGCTTCTACTTGTTAATGGCTGCCTATAATCAAAGACAAACCCCTCAGCATTTAGCTTTGAGAAAGGTGTGCAAAGACAAACATAATTCACCTATTTGTAGGTTTGCTATTAGATGTTCCCCCAGTGCAGGAATCAGAATCTGTGTACGTAAATGAAATGGTCCATTAAAGTGTTTTAAAACCTATCAAATTTTTTATCCTTATTTATATTTATAATTACAAATGCTATAACTTTTACAACTGTATAATTAATCTTTGCGAGCATTTTACTACCAAAGCTTAATTCTTCAAAGTTTCAAGCCTTCAGGGAAAGTGAAATTATCTGCTGAAGAGAGTGAAAGTTTAACTGCCTCCCATTCCAGCTAGAGATGTGTGAATGCAAGTTCCCCTCCTATTTGGTTATGTAACACCACAGGAAGAGAGCAACGGGAAACTAACGGACATGAAGAACCACTGTCCATATCTCCCTTCCCATCTGCTACTTGATTTGGTTCTGATTTAATTTTGATCTATCCCAATATCAATACTCTCCCTTACCCCAGCAGTTCTCAAAATTAAGAGTATATCAAAATTTCTGAGGCACGTTGTGAAAAATAGATGCTTAGCCACCACTGCAGACCTACTGAATCAGAATCTTTGCCAGGGATAAAAATGGGGCAGGGGTGAGAGACACAATTCTATACTTGGAGATAAAGTTAAACATGGTGGCACATTCTGGATCTTCATACTGACAAGCATTCAGGGTCCTGCAGCAGCAAGCAGATGCTTCCCAGTGTACTGAAGGAAGCACATTTAAGACACACTGAATGAGCTATCTGTCTCATGTCACGGAAACAGTCGCTGTAAGCATTAGGCAACACCAAATAATTCTGCAAATTTTAAACTGAGCTATTCAGACACATTCACAACTGGCTTATGCTATGTTTGGTATGTGGAATTATCCACAGCTTTGTGTTCTAATGGGGAACTTAATGCTTTTTCTTCTCCTCTTAATGTGCTGGAAAACAAATTCAAACCAGCAAGAAGTGAAAGGCTTCTGAACTGTGACCCAACTGCTTTAGTAACACTGTTGTCAAACAATGCTTTAACCATTTATATTTATGTACTGGTGTTCTTTTTTGTTAAAATTAAATTGTCAAATTCAGTCTATGTGGGCAGAATGCAGGCAGCAGATGCCTACGTTGAAGAGGTGATTACTTCAGCTTCTTTGAGGGACCTATAGAAGAATGCCATCTCCTCCAGTTTTAGTGCCTGCTGAGAGCTAGGAAACACTGAGTCTGTGGCTTACAGGGGCACTGCTACATTTGTCTTAGAAGCTGAAGGCAAAATCTGACATCAACCATTGACACCGAGAGGGAAAAGGCAAGGCGGTAAATTTTGGGGATTCAGATCCAACAAAACTCTTTCTTTAGACAGGACAAGAACTACAAGACCGCTGAAAAATAATGTGCACTGAGGGGCCAGCCCCACGGCCGAGTGGTTAAGTTCATGCACTCCACTTTGGCAGCTCAGGGTTTTGCCAGTTTGGATCCTGGGTGCGGACATGGCACTGCTCACCAAGCCATGCTGAGGCGGCGTCCCACACAGCACAACCATAAGGACCTACAACCAGAATATACAACTATGTACTGGGGGGATTTGGGGAGAAGAAGGAGGAAAAAAAAAGAGAGAAGATTGGCAACAGATGTTAGCTGAGGTGCCTATCTCTAAAAAATGAATAAATAAATAATGTGCATTGAATAAATATACATGAGAAAGCTGTAAGTTTTATTCTTAATAAAATTTTCATTTCAAGGTAGTGACTAATGCCTTCAGTTCAGTTTAGAATTTTGTGGTAGGTGAAACAGACAGATCCTCCATCACCTTCTCTTCTCAGTGGTCAATCCACGTAATTCTACTGCCCTGATTCAGCGTGGTGACCCTTCCAGGAGCTTTGAGAGGACAACCCATTTTCTTGATCATGGGGGCCAATGACAGAGGGAGCCCTGGCATGCAGCAGGCTCTGCTCCCTCAACAAGCCACCCTCCCTTCAGCTGGATGCCAAGGCAGTAAGAAGCACCGTCACCAGCACATACCTCAGAGAACTTGAATCGGCCCGCCAGGGTTTACGGCCCTCCACTATGATTTTCCTCTCATCTCACTTTATTACTCCTCTCTTATTATCAATTAATTTACTTCATAAGTTCAATAATATACTTATTCATGTACAGAAATAATCGCGTATTTTATACGAATAAAAAGCAATTAAGTATTTGTACATTCTCCAATGCTCATTAAAAAACGCCAAGTATAAACACAGAGTGCATAACAGTAAGTCTTTTTCCATTACTTAGCTAATAAATGTATTAACAACTACTTGGTACACAAATATAAATATTTAAATGCAAAGTTCTCATAAAGTCTCATTTTTACATAATCCAACTCTTCAGATTTATTAAAAGAGATCTATAATGTCGACAAGCTTCAAGAATGGTTTGCTCAAGCTATTTTAAAAGCTGTTTTTAAAAACCCGGTTCACAAATATTTTCCTCAACTATCTCCCACTGCCTGTAGAGACTCATGTCAATGGCTCCATCACAATGATGGTGGTAACAGCAACCCATATTTCCTCCTTTAACCCTCCCGACCTTATGAAATTGGCACTATTTATTGTCCACATTTTACAAAGAAGAAAACTGAGGCCTGAAGAGATTCAGTGACTTGTCCCCAGTAACAGCTGGAAAGCAATGGGACCAGTATTCTAACTGAGGCTGTCGAACCTCTAAGCTCTTAGATGCTCTGAATAGTCTTACAGTGGAAGGATGAGAAGCCCATGTGTGGGGAGATGGGAATAATAAGCTCATCTGGCCCACATGGAGAGACTTAGGGTCAGTTAAAGGAGAGGGCTGGCGAGGAAACTGATTGTAGCTGGCAACAATCTTTTAAAAATTAGGTGAGTTGGGGTAGTATCAGAGATAACCATAGGGAGTGAGGGAAGGCAAGATTTGGAGGTCAAAAGACAAAGGATGATGCGCACTGGGCTAAAAGTAACTTGGCTGTCTCCGTGTTACCCTAGCAAATTCCTGATGGGGTAGAGATGTGATTCCCCCAAATTAAGAGACATAAGTTCCAAGATTACTTCTCTTTTGCTAAAGTGAAATGTTTCTTGATGAGAAGGAAAAAATAGTATCACCTGTATATGATAGTAATTTAAAAAAAAAAACATTTAAATCATATTACAGAAGCATCAAGTTTTAGTTAAAACTTAAAGGTGAAACTGGTAATTGTGGGAAGGAAATTTGGCAATAATTATAAAACTCAAAATGTATATACCACTTGTTCTGACATGTCTACTACTAAGAATCTACTATTCAAAAATACACGTACAAATTCATACACACACACACACACAGAGGATGGTCACAGCAACACTGCATACAGTACGAAAAGAATGGAAACAACTTCAAAATCATTCATTAGGTTGATGGTTAAATATATCCATACTATGAAATACTATACAACATTTAAAACAGTAAAAGGCCTATTGGCACTAACATAAAAAGATACTTATGATGTATTAAGGGAAAAAAAACTGCAGAAAAATGTTTTCTAAATTGTTTTTTAAAAAATTAAAAAAGTATGCATGAAGAAAACTGTCTCAAAGCATATAAAGCACACCAGCAGCAGTGAATGCCTTGGGGGAATAAGGGAGCTGCTGGGAGTGCGGAACCAATGAGGACTTTTCTTATCTTCATAGACTTCTATATTAGAAATTTTCCAACATGAAGTCCTATTTTTTTCTAAGTTTCACAGGACTGCACTTTGGGATAAAATAGTTCAAGCAACTTTAATTCTCTCCTATAGAATATATTTGCTAATTATATTGACCATCAGGAGATCATACCTTTGTTTCACCAACTGTCAACACCAGAATGTTCTACAACAGAAAAGATATGCTTGCAATAATCAAATTATCTCCCTAAGATACTTACAAAAACCGGTTGCTAATGCAAGCCCAATTACAATGAACATGACCAGCCACAGGGAAACAAAAGGAAGAGATGGAATGGAACTACCAAAGAATGAAAAATGACAGCATTACTCACTCTTTAACAAACTGTGAGTGCCTATCACGTCTTAAGTGTTATTCTTAGGAGGCTACAAAGACACACAGGTCATAGTCCGGTCCTGATGGAACTTACAATCAGGCAAAAATAAGCTATACAATGAACTGGGACTGCTGAGTAGGTCTTCTTGTTTGTTTGGTAATATCTGGGAGAGCCTGAATGGACTGATATATAAGGGCTGGGACACAGAGACTTTCAGAGGCTAAATTAAGCAGGACAAGCAGGAATGAACGGAATTTATGGTGTTGGTTTTATAAGAACCATGCTCAAACCAACTGACACGTCTGATGGGAGAAGGAGACACAAATGCAGACCTAGGCAGAACTCCAGGAAGTACACCTTTGCAGTACGGATCCTAGGCGCCTCCTGTGCCTCTGCAGGAGTACCACCAAAGAGGCACAGGACCAGAGGTGGAAAAGATCGTAGATATCATGTGTCAGTGCTCATCTGACATGTGAATACAGTTATGCATTGCTTAACGACAGAATATGTTCTGAGCAATGTGTCATCAGACAGTTCCATCGTTGTGCGAACATCATAGGGTGCACTTACACAAACCTAGATGGTGTAGCCTACTACACACGTAGGCTACATGGTACTAATCTTATGGGACCACTGTCACATACGTGGTCCATTGTTGATCAAAATGTCATTATGTGGTGCATGACTGTATATCCCTTCTACATCTGGCTGACTGAGATGGCATCTCCGGGTACACGGCAGTGAAGTGAGAGATGAGTCCAGCCTACTCCTGGGAGTGAAAGCGCCACTGAAATAACTCCCCTTTCCCTCTGTTCCAAGTCAGGACCAATGTCACAGCTTCCTCTCAGTCTGTCCCTCTTTGTTGTAGTCTTCCCAGCACAAGCTAGCACATAGGGAGCTCAGAGGAAGAGCGAGCACAAGAGAGGAAGCAGAAGAGGAAATATGTACCAGAAAGTCAGGGGAAGACAAACTGACCTCCAAATATCATCCTCCCCCCAATTAGTTTCTTCTCTCTTCTTTTTAACTATGAGTACTAATGGACGCCCAACATGAGGTAAACTTGGTTACCTTTTCATTATTATTACCATACATGTATATATTATATCATTAAAATTCTTTCAACGCTGTTAGAGAAGATTATGAGCATTTTAAATATGAGAAAAAATGAATCTCATCCCAGGTCACACAGCAGAGACATACTGGACTCTAGGCCTCCAGATTTCAAGCTCAGTGTGCTGTCCCTGCGCTACAGTATACCGATCTATAATACAGCTCCTTTAATCGGAAGCATAAAGGACCAGTGAAGGCCGAGGTAAATTAACTAAGAGATGAGTTAGCACTTAGAAATCAGTAAATTTCCAGACAAGTACTTAGCAAAGACATCAGCCTCTTTTTTCAGAATATGGAAGCTGGAAAGTTTTATTCGAATACAAAACCAAGAGCAAACAATTTTGCTTAAAAAAACGCAGAACTACAACTGGCAATCTCCTTAGAGGGCCATTAACATTAACTATCTTACTGCCACTATTCAGCATACAGTGGCTAATTTTATAATCTAATCAAAATTCTGTGGGAAATTTTAGGAAAATACGATGGAATGTAAAAAAGGCTACTGCGAAGGATTGAACTATTATGATGACTAAGTCTATATTCCAACTACCTTCACTGAATCTGTGACCTTGGCTAAGTCACTAACCCATTCTCCTCAGTTTCTTCATGTAGAAACTATTACAATTATAAACGTGCAATACCTAGTTTACAGGGAAATTGTGAGGAACAATGTGACTTGAAAAAGCTTTTAATTCCTCAGGATAAAATTCTTGTAAAAATAAAATATTTCAAAATAATAAGGAAAAGCAATCAATAGAATTTTAAGAAGCATTAGGATCACTCACAAGGAAAAGGAAAAACCTATTGTTATCAACATAGTTTGTATTTACTTATAAATTATATTACGACTTTCTTATAAAAAGGATTTGGATAAGCCAAACCTCATTGTGTTTAGGATACCTACTAAGATAATCAAATCTAAATCCCATCCTAACCCCATTTATCTAGGAAAGTAAAAGTGATGCTTTTCCTTAGAGAAAAACTTCACTCTTCCCAATATTCATGTTCAAGACATTTTTCTCAAAGAAAAAATACACCCAAAAAACTACAGAACAAAGCACTCCTTTAAAAACAGATTAGGGAATGCTTTATGTACAGATGTTTGGAGGCAGGTAGGACCACGTAGTCAAATAACTGCAAAACATTTTTAATCCCACCCCCTACGCCAAGCCATCAATCTAACAGTTAAAATAAGCCCCAGGCAGCAGATTTCCCATCTCATCACTTAAGGTCAGGGCCTGCTTCCTACCTCTTTTTTTTTTTTTTTTTTTTTACCACTTGTCACAGTAGAACGGAAGGCAGGAAGGCAGCTCATGTAATTGGCCCATTTCCAGGCTGATAAGTTAAATGGAGAGAAAGCTGGCGGAATAGACTGCTCCCGCTCATGGCTCTCGTGAAGCTGCTCTCATATAAAAGCTATTTGAAAATCACATAGTCTAAAGCCAACCTGCATTCTGCCCTTGATATTTCCTTAGATATCTTTTTCTTCTAATTTTAGATACTCTGAAAGAAAGAAAACGTCACGTGAATACATTCTCACATCCAACTTTAGTTTACAGTGTTTCATTAGTCCCACTATTCGGACAGGGAGATGGATTTTAAAAGCTTTTAGATAAACTTTGGGGGCTGCTATCCTTCAAAACAAGGAAGACAAATGCAGAACAAACAACTGATTGTTGATGTGGACCTCTGGTTACGCTAAAACTCAGAGAACAAAGTGACCCTAACGGATTAAACTGAATTAAGAAAAAAAAGGAAAAAAAGAGAATGCATAAAAGTTTGAAAAAATAGTATATCCTAGTCTTCTGCCTCCACTAAACAATTTAATAAGAAGCCACAAATAGGCTCCTGAGAAATCTCTGAGATGATCATTAGCTGGGCTGATTTTTCACAAGGCAATGAGATGGAGACAGATGGCAGAGCCTGAGCCTACTCGAAAACGTCCTTGGGTGCATGTGCCTTTGGTGGGTCCCAGATACTTCTGGGGCACAGCTGTTTACAGTCCTCTTATTTAACACTGGCATACTCTATCAAGTAGAATGCTTTACACACCTTATGACAGCTACTGTAATAAAGCTGAGCCTGGTATGGGGAACACCAGAGAAAACATGGCTCTGTGGATTTTCCTCTGACATAAAAAGCACGTTAAAAGTATCTTACAGAACAAGGAGACTTGTGAAAGAATGTTCACAGCAGCTCTATTCAAAACAAGTGGCATGGACATCAACAGTGGAAGGGACAAATACTGGTGTTCTCATACCTAGACTACTCCAGAGTTGTGCTGTCCAATATGGTCTTGACTAGCCACATGTGGCTACTGAGCACTCACCATGTGGCTATAGTGTGATTTGAGATGTGCTCTAAGTGTAAAACAGGTGCCAGATTTCAAAGACTTAATACAAGGGAAAAAAGTATAACATATCAATATTTTTGTTGAATTGATATGTATGAATAGTGTGGTACTTATTAAGTGAACTGACATTTTGGATATATTGAGATAAATAAAACATTACTAAAACTAATTTTACTTGTCTTTGGGGCTTTTTTTCTTTGCTTGAGGATGATTAGCCCTGAACTAACATCTGTGCCGCTCTTCCTCTACTTTGTATGTGGGTCGCCGCCACAGCATGGCTGACGAGAAGTGTAGGTCTGCACCTGGGATGCAAACCTGTAAACCCAGGCTGCCGAAGTGGAGCATGGCAAACTTAACCACTAGGCCATGGGGCTGGCCCCACTTGTTTCTTTTTAAATGACGCTACTAGAATATTTTAAATTACATGTGTGGCTCACATTATATTTCTATTGCATAGTGCTACTCTAAGGCAATGAAACTGGTACATGAGACAGTATGGGTAAATCTTATAAACGTAATTTTGAGTGAAAGAAGTCAAATATATAAAGTTTAAAATCAGATAAAACTAAGCCAGTGTTTAATGATGTCAATAACAAAACACAAACCATCAAAGAAGTGATTACCATAAAAATCAGGCAGTGGTTACCATGGGGAAGAGAAAGGAGCCTGTGACTAGGAGGCACATGGAACCTTCTCAGGTGCAGAGGGTGGTCTATTTCTTGACCAGGATGTTGGTTCCCTTTGTTAACCTGCACATTCACATTCTTTTCTGCAGGTTCTCTCTCACAATTTTGAAAGTTTCTAAGAAATGATCTCAAACTGCTTTCCTTAAATGTTCGTATCTGCTATATCAATAATGACTTTGAGGAAAACCTAACAGAATAGGGCTGAGTGACTGACAGGTCCTGTATCTCAAATCAGTATAACTAAAGAAAGTAAAAAGGTTAGGTCCCTGAACTGCTTAGTCAAGACTGTTACATTCTTCAACATGCTTTTTTGTTTTTTTGAGGAAGATCAGCCCTGAGCTAACATCTGCTGCCAATCCTCCTCTTTTTGCTGAGGAAGCCTGGCCCTGAGCTAACATCCATGCCCATCTTCCTCTACTTTATATGTGGGATGCCTACCACAGCATGGCGTGCCAAGCAGTACCATGTCTGTACCCGGGATCCGAACTGGTGAACCCCAGGCCCTGGAGAAGTGGAACGTGCACACTTAACCGCTGCGCCACCAGGCTGGCCCCTCAACATGTTTTTAAATATTTTAAAAATTATGTCTAACTGTTTTAAAAGTACATCAACCTATATTTAGCAATATTATTTATCTTACATTAATGTACTATATGAAATAGGTTGTGGGTGTTATTTCTGAAAAGTCGCCCATATATTCTTGTGAGTCAACATATTTGAATGCACAGAATAAAAAGTTGATAAATGTGTTTACAAATAAATGAGATAACATCTTCAACGTATAAAAGACTTAAAAGAAACTCTTTTTGAGATTTCTTATATTCAATGACAGTCATATCCTAAACTCTCTCTAAACAAGCTGTAATATTTTTCTAATAATTTATTTTCTTAATATGAGGCATCCTGTCAGAAACTTCCTGCCTTGGAAAAAAAAAATTTAAAAGAAAATGAAAAAAAGTTCTGAGTATGCATTAAGTCAGTTTACTGATAACAGCTGACAAGGGTGAATTAAATGACTAAGTGTTCCATAACTACTATCTGGTATTTGATGAAATTTTACCAAATGTCAAAGTATAAGAGCCAAGCTATAACAAATGAGAGATTTTTCTGAGCATGAAAGGCTTGGTATCTAGTGGGATGCACAAATTACTTCAAAATGGATGTTTCAGGATGCAAACTAAACTTAAAAGTCTCTCTCAACTGCCTGAGAGCAATGCTGACGACCTAATTCACATTTAATTCACTTTTATGCAGCAGAATTGAATCTATAAACAAAAAAGAATCCAGAGAAGAAATCTACAGAATGAATTCTACTCACCATGAACTTGGTTGATTTCTGAATTCTGCGAAAGAATTTCATCTGCTAATTTTTGAGCAGTTGGCAAAACTTCTGTGTGGTGCACTGTGATCAAATACTGTACAAACTTTTGTAGTTGGTCTCTATTCATTTGAAAGAGAGTCTCGGAAATGGGAAGATGCAGTTTGACCTGATCTGGCTTGCGGATGCGGTATAAAGACAGTGCCACAACATGGGCACAATAAAATATGTCCTTGTTTCCACAGCTGCAGGTCACTGAGGTAATCTTGCAACGATCAAAGCTGATGGCCACGTTGCAAACAGTTTCTGGCTCCGATTGTATTGCAGGTTCTGTCACTGTGCCACTCAAGTGGAAACCTACATGAAAGAGAGGGAGGAGAGAGTTGAGCTTCTGCATTCAGAAGCTATGAAGTATTCTCATTCTGTGAAATGTGGAATACTTGACAGCAGCAAGAAAAAGATATGACAGCTTTTATTTTCAAGTAAAAACATTCAGGCCACTCAAACCTCCCTCCCCCTCACACCTTAGAGGTACAAAATAAATGGTATTCAACAGACATGCTCAAGTATTTTACACAGCCGTATGAAAACACTTATTGCAGTATTTACCACCATCATACCTATAGGAAGTTGTCAGATTACAGCACTAATAAACCATCAATATTCTGAAACTGTGGTATACCTGACAAAAATCCCCTAGATCAGTGGTTTTCTTCTTCTTCTTTTTTAACTTTTTTAAGTAGAATAGGCCAGCTCAGCTTTCTTCTCAACAAACTTCCCCCTTCCTCCCACCTTTATTCCAGGCAGCCTCTAGCCTCCTCCAACCAACACTGCAACTCTGAGGGGAGCTCCTTTCACAAGCATTGATCAGAGAAATCTTTTTATTTAATAATCGTTTCTGTAGCATGCATAACATATGCCCCAGTGTAACAACGTCTCTGAGCAGTATCTGCTGGTAGAACGGCAAAGCCCACCAAATCTCATACACACCACAGTCAAGTAGCTCACATGGCTAGTTTCTTACCTATCATACAGAGCAAGGCTGTACAGAGGTAAGGTTTTAAACACGCTCACACACACACGGGTGCACAAAATCACCAAGTGGCAAGGGGCCTTAGAGGCCTTGTAGCTTAAACCTAGAACCACACAGGGATCCTCCAAAACCTCCCTGAATAATGGCCATTTGGCTGCTACTTATAATGGTCCAGAGATGAGACACAAACCCCCACAGGCGACAATTCCTCCTTGGATAGCTCTAACTACAGTTTACAGCCAACCGAAAACTGCTTCCCACTGCCACCAGTCAGTCCTTGCCTGTTTGATCAGAGGTCAAATCCTAAACATGTGGGAAGGTTATCCTAAATATTTTTTGGCATACCCATTCAGTTCCACCTTCCCTCTCTGAAAGCCACATACAGAGACCAGAGATAAACTTTAAACCCTTTGGGAATCTCCAGGACATGGATTTACCTCAGGATTTTGAGTGTCTGACAGAAATTTGAATGCTACAAAATGAAGACTTGGGCTCTCTCTCAGCCTTCCACTATCTGTGCTACTTGAGTAAAATTCATCAAGCAGGCCACTATATCTTCGAGTTCCCCTTCATTCACAAAGAGAAGGATCTTTACCACATGGGAATTCTGGGAGGGGCTACACATGGAGCTACAGAGATGTGACATGAGAATGACAGCCAGATGATGCCTGGAGTTCACATGTGGGGCATCTGAACTCCATTTATTGTCTCCTTCAAGGGAGGAAAATCACGTCAGAGAGTTGGAAGACACACTATTCAACTTACAAGAAATCTTTCAGAGTAATATAATTTCATCTTATAATTCACATTCAGCAAGAATTTGTGGGAAGAGAAAAGTGTTGTAATAATTTTTACCAAATTAATCAATTTAAAAAGAGCATCCCCCAAAAACAAGTACTATTATTGTTCCACAGTGTGAGAATTGTAATATGATAACCTTTACATTTCTCCTACAGAGAATACTGTTTCAGAATGCATAGTCCGGTCTCCTTTAGCTCTTTTGGTCAAGAAGTTTTTTGGAAAACCACAATTAAAGAAAATATTCATAGTAAATGTAATCATATTTAAAAAAATTGTTTATGTATTTTCCCATGAGGAAAAAGTCACATAAAAAGTAAACATCCAAAAAAATTTCAAAAATGAAGACTAATAAGGGCAGTCTTGCTTTTATAATATAACCAGGATGCATTATAAACCCACAAAAATTAAAAATCTATGGGACAGGCACAGATTAAGACCAAAAAACCACAATGGATCATAAAAAAAGAGTCCAGAAAGTTCTCAAATATATTCTGTACATTTAGCACAAGGGATCTTGGTTTTCCACTTGTCACATATATATGTGTACAAAGAAACCAGTTATCCCTATAGCAAAATAGTTATCACTAACTGACCATTTATAAAATCAATCTATCCCAGCTTAACACTATCACATCTCTCCTTGCCTGCCAAGTCAACGTCTTTGTCTCTCCACAAAAGGGATATCGGAGAGCTTCTCCAATCACAGGCAAAGCCAAGACAACTGAGGATCCAAAAACTAGAGGCTGCCCCATGGCCGAGTGGTGAAGTTTGCGCACTCCACTTCAGCGGCCCAGGGTTGGCCGGTTCAGATCCTGAGCGTGGACATACACACAGCTCATCTGGTCATCATGCTGCAGCAGCATCCCACATAGAAGAACGAGAATGACTTACAACTAGGATATACAACTATGTACTGGGGCTTTGGGGAGGGAAAAAAAAAAAGAGGAAGATTGGCAACAGATGTTAGCTCAGGGCCAATCTTCCTCACCAAAAAAGCACACCTTAAAAAAACAAAAAAAGAGAGAAGGGGGGCTGGTCTGGTGGCGCAGCGGTTAAGTTTGCACATTCCACTTCGGGCCTGGGGTTCGCCAGTTTGGATCCCAGGTGCGGACATGGCACCGCTTGGTAAGCCGTGCTGTGGTAGGCATCCCACATATAAAGTAGAGGAAGATGGGCATGGATGTTAGCTCAGGGCCAGTCTTCCTCAGCAAAAAAAGAGGAGGAGTGGCAGTAGTTATTAGCTCAGGGCTAATCTTCCTCAAAAAAAAAAAGAGAGAGAGAGAGAGAGAGAAGGAAAGATCCAGGACTCATTGGGCTGGACCACTTATAAAAAAAGAGTTAGACTAGTTAGTATTTAAGTAGTCTGTAAGGCGGTAACCTAACAGTTGCTTCAAAAGAGACTGACAACTATCAAAGAAGAAGGCCTTAGGAAAACTGCTGAAGCCCTCAAACAGGTCTACAAAAATGACTTTCTTCATTCATATGAGCAGGACAAGTCAGAAGGAATTAAGTATACTGAATCCTGAGAGCACACAATTATGCTGGGGGAAAATCCACATATTATCCAACTTCATTACATTGAACATTTACTATTCTCATAAAGTTTTTTAAAAAGCTAACTATATTGTGACCTTCAAAACAAGTTAATTCAAGAGATAGGTGAGGGCACAAATAAAGTATATATGTGTCATAAAGGAACACTTCATTATATGCTACCATCAAAGATTAAGGCATTTCATGAATGTTCATTTTCCAAGTAATTCTGGATTATCTTTCAAGCACCCAAAATCCTTTAAAAGTTCCAACCATTTTTGTTGGAAATATTTCTAAGCCATGCTAATCAGCTCACCATTTAGGGTGCTCCCAAGTGAGCGGGGCAGCCCTCCCCATAACAGAGGACTGCAGCGGCCGTATTCTTGCCGTGGGCTCTGCTCCGCTATCAGCTAGCACCATTACTCCGCTCCTAGACCGCTAGCCTTTCTCATAGAAAATTCTGTGCCCTTGGGTCAGCTGCACCTCCAATCTGACTAACCTTGTGGCAGCTATTTAATACTCGGAAACCTGTTTGGTTTCTCCCCCTTACTTTTAGGTTGAGATGGTCGGTGTCACTAGAGGTGAGAGGCTTTCCTTTAAACACAGGAGAATTACACACACACATGTGAGGGACGGCTGGCATATTAATTTTTGAGTCTATGCGATGCTGAGTCAGTATGGAGGAACTCCACCAAGCCTTACTTTAGCACTGTGTAGTCATCTATTTTGGCCTCTCCAATTTGAGAAACGTTTTTTGAAATTGCACCAACTCACTCTCTGTGGGTCCTAAAACATACCAGAGCACCCAGAGGAGAAGCGGGAAGAATATTCCTCCCTCAAAAATCCCTAGAGGGCTCTAAAACATCTCTCCTCCACCCTCTCCTCCCCATCCCCAGCTGGTGTTCTCTCTTAGGTACCAGATGACTTGAAACGAAATAACGTTCCTGAAATGGATTTTGCCTTTTAAAGTTCTGACAAACCCTGATGACCAGCTGCTGTTTTAGGATTGCAAATGCAAAATTTCCTTCTAGGACAGTTAGCTGTTCTATACGACAGAACTAAGGACACAAAAAGAGGTAATCCTGCACTCTGTGGTACAACATGGGTAATTAACTGTTTTATTTTCACAGAACTAAAACTGAAGAAACTACATAAACCTTTCTTATAAATGTATTTGACTTCACAAAACAATCTGTCACAGATAAATTAATCCTGGCAGAGCAAACCCCACAGGGCAGTCAGATTGTGTTACCACGTCACCAAAGAGCCCAAGAAAACGTCAGTATCACATTCTCAATCTGCAGAAACTCAAAAAAGGCCGAAACCAAGGCACAGCGCAGTGCAGGCCTTGGACACAGAGACTTGGATTCGGATCAGGTCTGTCACTTAAATGCTGTGTGCTCTGGATGTGTTATGGAGCCTCTCTGAGTCTTGCTCCATTCGTGTGTAAAATGTGGCTGGAAATACCTCCTAGGACTGTTTTGGGGATTAGAATGAAATAACATATGTAAAGCACCTGGCACATAGTAAAAGTGCTCATTAAATTTTATTTCCCTTTCCTTCCCTTCCCAGCTGGAGAAACAAGGGAGGGGGACATTCGCTCACCCACAGCACTTCCTTTTCCTATGCTACTGAGCTCCTGGGGGGAGGGGACTCACTCGGTGGGGGGGAGCTTGGAAACTCCGCGTGGCCACTGAGAGCGTCTGAGCTGAGGAGAGCACACTAGGAGGGTCAATGCTGTTTGACGACAAAACCAAAAAACTTCAGTCACTTACGCCTCTGGCTCAACCCAGCTCTCTCCCCATTTTCCTATTAAGTTCTGCCAACACACAAACGGCGACTATAGTGAAAGCGTGTTACTTTCAAACACAGAAAAACTAGAAAATATTAGAGGAGAGATTTTTTTGAGTAACTATATATATTTCTAAAGTTTATAATGGGGTGATTCTCAAAGTCCGGTCCAGGGACATCCACAGAGATTTCCAAAAATGTAAAACAAGGCCACCCTTGTCGCTAAAATATTTTTTGTTTTGGGAACCACAATTATTTTTTTTATAAAGGTATGTTATTTATGTTAATAAATTTATTACTGTTATTTAATAAATATATTTTAATTTTTCCTCAGCTTTCATTTCAAAAACAATAAATACGGGGGCTGGCCCCGTGGCCGAGTGGTTAGGTTCGCGCGCTCCGCTGCAGGCGGCCCAGTGTTTCGTTGGTTCGAATCCTGGGCGCGGACATGGCACTGCTCATCAAACCACGCTGAGGCAGCATCCCACATGCCACAACTAGAAGGACCCACAACGAAGAATACACAACTATGTACTGGGGGGCTTTGGGGAGAAAAAGGAAAAAAATTAAAAATCTTTAAAAAAAAAACAATAAATATGAATAGGTATAATCCTCATATACAAAAGGGCTGTGGGGTCCTCAAGAATTAAGAGAACAGAAAGATGAAGAACCACTAATAATGTGCTGCTAAGAAATGGAAGAAATAACTCCTCTTCTCCAAATCCTCTTTGAAATGCCGTTATCTGCACTTGGATCTTACAGGAGGTCAGCAGTTCATAAGAATCAGCAGAGAAACACTGAAGGGGTGAATTTCTCACACATGAACACATATTCAAATTAATTAAGGTTTACAGAAAGTTAATATTTAGTTCTTCACTGATATTCTAAAATAAGCTTTCCTTGAAAGCTGATTTTCCATATCTAAGGTTAGATTTTAATTGCATTTTAAAAGAGACAAGGAGACTCAGAATATCAGACTGGAAAGACAACTGTTTTAAAAAGAATTTCTAAAGGTTGGCCATTTTGTGCATATATGTGTATGTGCTCAATTAACTGAAAAATGGTTACAACTCAAAGCATTAAAAAATTTCTAAGCTAAAATAAACTGGTAGACATGAAATTAATACACACTAAAAACTACTGCTTTCAGGGCACATTCTTTTCAGAAAAATATGCACCCTGTGCATGAGACGCTCAAGTAACATATTCTTTGTTGAAAAAGAACTTAACAGAAGCACTGGTGTAGTACTCACACAAATACATCTTTCACCCTTTTCCTAAATAAAAAGAACCCCCAGGGAAATTAAAGGCAGAAACCAAGGTAATGTAATGTTATGGCTGAAAGGGCGGCAAGGGTTCTGAGAGGTTTTTTGTATTTTTTTAAAGCCGAGGCTAAAAATGCAAAAGTGTTAACATTTAACACTCTCATAACAAAGTATTCATTGGTTAACTAAACCCACTGCATTGGCTAAATCTGTAGTCACTAATACCTGATTATGTGTCCCTGGTAAAAGAGATGGGTTAATCATTGCCTCCAAAAATCTAACTTTACCTTTCCTAGCTCTGAGAACTACTGCACACCGTCCAACTCGCCATGTTGCAATCTAACAAAAAGTTTTAATTCAAATCAAGCACAATTTCCAGATCAGCAGTACAGACACACTAAGGGCCCAAGATGGAGGCAATAAACTCAACTCCAAAACCAGCTTGTCTAAAATATGATATTCCTTCTTCAACTACATAATTTTCTCAAAGGGAAATCCTAAATTAAAAGAGACTGCATCCTGTGAGCTAGCTAATTAAATCCTCCAGCCCTAATTTCTAATACTCAGTTTAAACAGCTTATAGAAAGACATTAGGAGATTTTGCCAGCAATCACTAATGAAGCAGTCTCCGTCTCTGAGAAAAATTATTTTTTAAAGGAAAAGCTTTATTTTCAAGTCCACCTTAAAAACGCCTATTTGGAATAGAATCACTCCTACACTTCATTAATATTTGAGAGAAAGACAATGGCAAATTAATGCAAAGACCAGACTGTAAACCACAGCAGACCATATAAACAACATAAAAATTTACGGAGCATGCACTGGATGGGCCCCAACCAAGAGTTCCCAGCGGCATTCTGTTCAGTATCGGTGTTGATTTCTCGTTAATGTAGATTCTTACTCCATTTCATACAAGGATCCCTATGATCAGAATAACTGTGTTGTATACCCATGGCATTAGATAGTTATTTAAAAGTATTTCTGAAAAAAAAAGACACCCACTAATTCAGCTACCTGCAGTGGGCACCTAGCATTTCTGGAGCATTAGTTTGAGGGGAGTCCGGGTTGCATTTTTTTACAAAATCACATCACTCCATGTCATCCCAAATTCTGAATTACAGGGTTCCCCCTACCACCACGATTACCATCAAGTAATTTTCCAGAATGTATTTCTGTACTGTAACATGCGTATTTGAGGGGAATAACTACTGCCCAGCCTCATATTCTGGGTGGGCAGCCAGAGGGGTGATAAACAAATTAGGCAGAATTTGAGTTCCTTGCACAGCTGTACAGACACAAAGTGCTTAGGAACTTAAATTATTTGCCGCATCTTTTAAATTCCACTTTTCTGATGCCAACCTTTTCGAATAAAGCGTAGCAGCTCCAGCCTTCTGCCCTTCTTAACGGCCAGACCAGCCGGGCTCCCAGGTTCTGCCCACAGAGCCCCCAGTGCTGCCCCTACAGTTCAGTGCTCCCTCCTCTTCCCCTCCCTCACTTGGCCTCTCACCTGGGTCCTCAACTTCAGAAGAGCAGATTAAGTTTATTAGAGCCCTTTGGTGCCCAAACACCAACTCTTAGCCCCTCTACACACCTTTGGCTTACCTCCCAGGGCCCAGTCTAAATGGCATAAGGGAGAGAAGATCCTTTTATACCTGTTTACTTCTTGTTGTTGCTTACAGCAAAACAGCCTTCAAAAATGCTTGTCTGCTTTAGGAAGGAAGGTGAAGGAGAAACTCTGGAGAATAATTCTGTCTACCAAGGCCAAGAGGTAAGGAGAAAAGTGTGCTCAGACCCGGGAGGGGAGAATGCAGGCCTCAGTAGTCAAATTCCTCCACCAACACCCTGGAGCTCTGGCCTGACCCCTCAACCCTAACAGGAGCCCCACATTTTGGCTCTAACGGATTCCTAATGCCTTACCCATGCCCAGACTCTCACACACTCACTTCTCACAACCATCCTGCAAAGTAGGCATCATAGTCCCCTTTTTCCAGGTGAAGATGCTGAGGTTCTCAGAGAAGGAGTGATAGGACACACTCAGTATGAAGTCAGCCTTTGAAGGACTGGTAGGAACATGGGTTTTCTAAAATCCAAATGATAAACTTGTACAAATAAAATCTTTCCACATCAACGCATAAATGATTAAAAGGATGAGGCAAATTACCAGATCCAGACGCTTGAGTAAACACTGCTAAGTTCCAGGACCCCTGGAGGCAGGGCAGTCTTTTATCTCATCACAGCTCTTGGGACACGCCAGGTCCATGTAACTATGTCAAATGAAGGAACTCATGGGGCTGTTCCAAGCAAAGCCCACCCTGCGCTGTAGAAGTCACAAACAACTAAATGCTTTGGCCCCAAGCCCAGGATACTTTAAACTTAACTAAAGACTATTTCTAAGAGTGCACTCCTCTCTTATACTGTGAGTTAAGCTGGAAGCAGAGGTCTGTGCCATCCCCATCCCAGAGGACTGTCCTGGAGGAAACAGTCAAGAAGCATTTGTTAGATTAAAGAACGCACAAACCTCTTACACTCTTGGTATGTGGACTATATAGATCGGTGCTTCTCAAGCTGGAATGTACATGAGAATCACCCGGAGGATGTACTCCTAACACAGACTGCTGGCCCCACCCCACTGTCCCAGATGCTGCTGCCGCTGCTGCTGCTGGTCGAGGGACCACTGACCTAGAGGATTAGAATGACAGTCTAAACAAGGATTTCTAGTCAAAATATATTTAAGTAAACATAGTAAACAGAACAGTAAAGAATATATAACTTGTGATATAAAGAATGTATACAATTTCTAGCGTTTATGTAACCTAAATGCTCCCTATTCCAGAAAGTCAGACATGATATATTAAACTGGTCTGAGCATTGAGAAAGAAAAATAAATGAAAAAAAATTAGAATAGCAAAAACGTATAACTATCCCAATCGTTAATACTTATAGCTATATCCTCCTATTTTAAGTAAAATGTTCATTAAAAATCTAAATTAAAATACAGAAATTTAAAAAATGATTAATCAGAGAGTACTTTTACAAAGAGACTGTTTTACAATGTCCCATGGGATTCCTCATAATTGAGGGTTCTTTGTGTATTCAAAACAATCCAATTAATGACAAAAGATACTGGCAACTATTTCAGCAACACATCTTTTGCCTGAGGCAAAGTGTACTCTGTATACGACAAGATCGGTTTTCCTTCTAACTTCAACACATCTCAGTTATAGGACCTTAGACAAGTAGCTTAGCCTCAATTTTCTCATCTATAGAAAGGGATTATTAATAATACCTATCTTGTAGGACTGCTGTAAGGATTACAACTGACAATGTATGCAAACCCCCACAAGCATTCCTTTTATGGAATGCCTGCCATCATCACTACTGTAAGAGAAATGTCACATGCTCTTGGAAGCTTGGCATTTCCAACATGTGCACTAAAACCCTAGCCCGTCAGCGTGAGTGCGCACGCTGTTGGAAATGCCAAGCTCCCAAGAGCAGGCTAGCATTCCTATTACAATAATGGACAAGGGTCCATTTGTTGTTGCAGTAATCCTAATATATTCATACCTCCAAATTAATGCAACTATCAGTTTTTTTAATTTGTTGCCATTTTATGTAGTACATTCTTAAAAAGTGATTTGATTCCAAACAGAAGAGAAAAGAATGGGACTTAAAAGACTTAATTTTGTCTCAAAATAACTTCTAGCCACAGTGACGGTAATTTTTCACTCTTACCTTTGAAGATCTCTCTACTAAAGGTAAAACACATTTTTTATCCTTAATGTTTGCCTTCCATGTCAAGGTATGTAAATTATTTTTACAGCTCAAGTCTGTCTGGTCACTGAGCTGGAGACTAATTGGAAGTAGGATGCAACAGTAAGAAAACTCGCAGTTTTTGTTATGGAAGAAAAAGTGACCACAACTTTTCGTTTTCAGTAATTCATGGCCCGACAGGCAGAGTGAAGGCACAGCTCCGGCCCTCTTCGCAGAATCCCAAAGCACACTAGCCCTGCGGGGACTGTGAGGAGCGGCTACCTCCCTGTCTGTGAGACCCAGGTGAGACAATCCGCTCTGCTCAGTGGACGTCTTCAAGAACAGTGAGTGAATGTATTTATACCTTGGCTAAGTGGTTCATTTTTTCCTTAAGTACGCAGGGATAAAAGAGAAACAAAGAGACAGTTCATCTGCTCAAATGGGTATGAAACTTACTAAGACATTCCCACCACATCCTGGAGCAGTGTGATTACAGATGATTTTTTATTTTCCTTGTTTTGGTTGGTTTGGGGGAAATGTTTTTTTCTAAAATTTCTACAATGAACATAAATTACTTACAAGAAAAAAAAGTGCTTTCACTAAAATTGAAAAAGTGCTCAAAGTCTTCCTGAGCAAAGAATGTACCACATAAATGGTGTCCAGTGCATGTTCTGGGAGCCTGGTAATAACCACACACCAAGTGCAAACACTGACAGCCAGCAATGTGGCTTTGCCCTACTGACTGGCCCAGCCTACTATGGCAACAGGACACTCCCAGGCTCTCCTTAACCCATGGATGTTCAGCCCTCCTTACGGCTCAGCCGCATTCCAGAGGAGAAGATGGGTTACAGCACAAGGTAAGACAGAGTGAGACTGGGCTCCTGCTTCTAATTTCAGCCATTATCTAATGTTAGCTCCATGGGCAAGTTGCTTAATATTTTCTTGTTCTCTCTTCCTTTCTCATGTATTAAATAAGGGAAATAGACTATATTACATGATTTCTAAAAAATTATGGAGGTAGGCAGCAGTAACGGAGAGCTACCCACGACAAGATGAAAGATGGTGATTGCCACACTCACTCACACAAGATCTCTGACCTGCCGTGGCTGCTACAGAGGTGAAGCAATGGTCATCTCAAATGACTTGGAAGCTATGACTCAGGGAAGAGGAGAGAGAAAGGATAAATGCTGCTATAGCTCAGTCACATCTATGTCACAGGCACATGGGGGAAATTTTTTAAAGATTTGAAGTTCAATATAAAAGCAAGTAAACATTTAATTTTTACCTAATTGTTAACCACCTGCCTATAACTGAGATCTTAAGGCATATCTTTTTTGTGTGTTCTATATCTAAAATATACACCTAATCTAAACAAAATCTCAGATTGAATAAATATAGATGAAGTTTATCTATGCAAACTTTGTAAAATAAAGAATAATATAGAAACAGAAAAGAAAGCCCACTGAAAATGAAATGAAACAAATGGATCACCTCATCTGCCTTCACTTATCTTCTTTCCCTTACTACCCATTAAATACTATGAACATGAGTGGCTACACCACTCAGCAACCACTTCCCTAATCCCCTAACATGGTAGTAGGCAATGTACAAGTCTCCAGGGAAGCTTCCAAGAATATTACAAGGGTTCCAGTTCTGAGAAGTCACTGGATTATAGGGCAGTTGATAGCTAAGAAGTCAGATCAGAGTTGGATTCAGAAATAATTAAGATGAGAAACAGTACAGACTCCCATTTCCCAAACTGTGTTCTATGTATGTTAACAGGTATTCATCAAAGGGGGGAGAGGTGTCTAAAGTCATATAAGTTTGGATTAAGTTACATAAAGCAGTACCCTTTTGGAGATTCAGAAAACACAGCAGAATGGTAACAGCTCTAAGAACTCATAGAATAAAGGGACTCCTGTTGAACTCTATTTGCTAGAAGTTGGAAGAAGAATGGTAGTAAAAGATCTAGAACAGCTATAGGAAATGAAAAAGCAAACAGTTCAAGATGAGTAGTAGGGCTGCTAAACAGAACTAAAGGCTCCACTGAGAGCTCAGAAATCACAGATCAGCATGAGCCAACTGACAGGCTTTTGCGACTTTTCTCCAGGAACTTAAGGCCACGTGGCCATGTGTGGCTTAAAGGCTGGGGAGCCTCATCATTAATATCCCCTAGCTACTCTTACAGAATAAGTTATTTACCGGGAAAAGAAAGCCTGTTGTTGAAAGTCAACCTTCTTATAATGCAATACAACGGAAAACACGCCAACGTTGTTATTTGCACAATTATTGTTAAAAGTTCATCTGGCGTTCCTTCAACTAGAAATACCTATTAATATTTGACTAACCAAAATACCACAGACTCTTTACTCATAATGGTCAAGAAAAGTGTTTACAATATTGGACCCCCAAATCCTCAAAACATGAGTGGCAAAGCTCAAATATCTCTTTAAGAGAGGACCCGAGACAGTCTAACATGCAGATACTGCGTTAGAGTTTATTCCATCATACAAAGGAACAGTAACGTGGTTGTCCCTTGAAGGAAGGACTGTTAAGATCCTGGTGATACTTAGAAGTACCTAAAACAGTGCCTGGCGTATGACACTTGCTCAAATTTGTTGAGTGAGCAAGTAAATGAAAGAATGAAAAAGTAAAATCTTTATCTAGTAGAGAGGTCAAACAAAATCTGAACACTCTACCAAAGTGCTCTAGTGTGAGAAGCTGCGAGATAACAAAGTCTGAGAACAAACGATCCATGTGCCTCACCCAGGAAGCACACACGAAGGAACAGTCAGTGAGAACTAAACTCAATGTAGCTAGGAACCCTGTTTAAGCGTGACACTTCCGAATCTCACATTAGTAACACTAATAATAAATATACTCTATTTTAAATAACAATTGGATTTTATTTATTTATTCTGAAAGCATAGTGTTTACAATGTAAATGAACAGACATATTCATCCCATTTTAGCCTAGGAGAACATTTCTGTTGAATGTGGTGATGGTACCATTATAGAAAGAATTAGAAAAATACAGGTATTGGCCCAGGTTCTAACCACAGTTTTTCTTGCAATATCAAATAACTGTTAAATAAAGCTGTTTATGAATAGTGATGATCTGATGTTACCAAACTTTAGGATTTAAAAAAAATCTTTTAAGAACTTAAAACACATGAGAACTCCTGTGCCAAATTTTTGACTACTGTTCATTTTTTTTTTCCAAGATTGGTACCTGAGCTAACATCTGTTGCCAATCTTCTTTTTTTCTTCTTCTTCTTCTCCTCCCCAAAGCCCCCCAGTACATAGTAGTATATTCTAGTTCTGAGTGCCTCTGGTTGTGCTATGTGGGACGCCACCTCAGCATATCTTGACCAGCGGTGCCTTGTCTGCGCCCAGGATCCGAACCAGCGGAACCCTGGGCTGCTGAAGCAGAGCGTGCGAACTTAACCACTTGGTCATGGGGCTGGCCCCACTACTGTTCATTTTAAACACGAAATGTAAACCCAAATGGCTTCAAATCTGAAAGAGGGCTAACTAAGGAGCCATTATGTACACAGTGGCTTAAAGTGTGTTTCTGAATCAAAAATAACGTGTCTGAGGATTGTCGATATAACGGAATGAGAACTGACCTGGGAAGGAGACTTGAGTTTTAGGCCCAGCTCTGCTATTAGTTAGCTGTGTGACCTTGAGTCCTTGGCCTCATTTTCATGTCTGCAAAAGGAGGTTAAAGGACTAGATCAGTGGTCCCTTACCTTCCTTTTTTTTTTGGAAGGGGAGTGTCACGATCCCTTGAGAACCTGAAAAAGGGCAATAGACGCTGCCCCCAAATATGCACAAAATTATGCAGGGTACTTCAGAGTTCGGGATCTGTAATCTGTAACCCATTCATTTATTAGGTTAAGGGCATCCGTGTAGATGTCCCTACACACCCTCCAACTCTAAACTTTTTAGATTCCAAACAAATCAAAAGCAACCAAAATATATATACTCACATCCAAAATACAGGATGAAAAACTAGACTTTTGCCTCAAATAATTGTTTTCTTTGGTTTATAATGGACTTTCAAGGATTTTTTAGAACAATTTAATTATATTTAAAACGTATATTCAGTTTATTTCTAAGACGTTTAGAGGCAACTGCAATACCTATCCAAAGATCCACATGTTTGGAGGCCACCATACTTATCTAAGCTCGAGACTATATTATCCATGCTTGGGGACCTATTTAAATAGAGCCCACATAATACTGGGTGTCAAATGATGAAACAAGAATAATCCAAGAAGAGGTTTTCAATGGGAATTAAAGGAGAAAAATGATGATAAATAACTGTGCCATGTATATGATCTAATGACTAATTACTATCCTATTTCATCATAAAACTAAAATAATATACATATTAAATGCAGATAAAAACACAGAACTTCAACAACATGAGGGACCAGTCAAAATATATGTGGTCTACTTCTTTAATCAATCAGAATTGTTATGTTTATAAAAGCTACTTTAATTGCTGAAAATATAAATATATTATATTATACGGTCAAGGAAAAGTCCAAGTTTAAAACAAAAAGACCTGAGAAATGAACTATGCGACTGGTTTTCAGGATCTGGAACTTTGAGGAAAAGGCAAGTGGCCATACATTAATAAATCAAGCACATTAACTTAGCAAATGTTTCATCATAGTTCAAACTAATTTCTCTGGCAGAGTACAAACCCTGCTGCTGGAGGTTGAAATGAATTTGCCTCTTCTTGCTTACTTAGAAAGCTAGTCAGAAATTGGAAAAGATTTCAGCCCCAACAGAAATTTATTTCCCTGCTTTAGAAAATGCATAAATGTTAGGATTGTAAAGGAGGGGAGAGAGAAGAGAAGCAAACACATGACAAATGACAGCTACAGCAGTATCTTTTACTGGTCTAACTGGTCCTTCTCTTTCATTTCTCTCCCTCTCCTAACATTTGTTCCTTCACATTCTTCCCACACTTTCAACCTTTGCGAAACACATTTGTACCTCGCCTCATTCCTTATCCTTCACCCCACTCTCAAAGTTACCTTTAGATACATGTGCACAACAGGAGGAAATTCATTTGAAAAGGCTAAGAGCATCTTTTCTGTGGCAGCTACATTTCATTTCCCAGCAACTCCAAACTCCACCTGGACCATTTAGAAACTAACTGGGGACATCTGCAGTTACTCCGCGCCAAGAATAAAGCTTTTTTCCTTAGGGGCAGCTCTACAGATCTACTAGGAGCACCAGTCTAAGTTTACAAATTCTTTTTTTTAAATATCAAAATTCAGAATTTTGTTAAACAAGAAGTGAAAAATTTAGGAAGGCCACAAAATTATTAGCCTTAAAATATTTTCTAAAAAACTAAGGACTCTCACTTTACTCATTCTCTTCAATGATTAGTCCTCAAATTTTTTTCCTAAATAAATATATGAAAATTATATTTATATATTCTTTTTGAGAAGGCCTCTAATACAGTAAATCTGTGAAACTGAATTCTCATCTAACAGTCATACTGATGATATAATTTTTAAGAAAGAAAATCAGGAATGAAAGGTTGATACCTTAAGGGAAGAATAAGCTAGCATCATCAGATCAAATGAGGAGCTGATTGTCATGATCATGACCTTACTAAAGGAGTAGTACTGTAGGCTCAAAAACTTTGACTCAGTAATTCTTAAGAACGAAAGGTTCAGCCTGAAAAACTGAGGGAAGGTTTATTCCCGAAACCAGCATGTTCATTTTACCAGGTTAATGAAAATCTTTCAAAAGCATAGCAAATGCTTCCCTAACTTCCTAAACAGTATCAAAAAATCTAATTTCATACTTGCTCGATGACTCAAGGTTATCATTATGAACAACATTACTGCGCTATGTCCTCCCAATGATGCGCACACAGCCTCATTCAGCTGGGGTTTGGCCCTTCAGCTAAAGAGCTCCGCGCTGCCCCTGGTCTCCTCTCTCCTTCCTTGCAGAAGTCAGGTGCCCCTTCTCATGCTGACATTTTGCTTAATAGTTGCATCCTCTCTCGTTCTTCTAAAATGCTGGTTTACATCTTCTAGGCCTTTGGAAACTAGATAACCACCACTGTTAGAGTTGTGTATAAACAGAGTAAATGAGGGCTGCGTCCAGCCCTGAGGTTTTCTTCTGCAAGTGAGGTGCTTAAGCTGCAGTCTGAGGATACTGGTGGATTCAGCTTGGCAGCTTTAGGGGACCTTCTTTGGTCCTTGCTTCATTGTTCTCAGTTATACAGAAAACAACAGAGAAAACGAATAAATTACTTTTCACATTTTCTACCAAAAAAAGCACCATGAACTCGAAAAGGTAAATTCTAAAATTATTTCTCATTACTAGAAATAAGTGACATGCCTGATTCCTTTAATCCCTGGTGCCCATATAAACAAGAAAGAGTTAACTTTTTACCTGTCACCATATGAATCTCACTTTTCTTTCAGACAGAAAAAAAAAAGTGACTTTTAAGATAAACATATGTAAGTCTAACATAAGAAGTCTCTAGGGGCCGGCCCCGTGGCCCAGTGGTTGGGTTCGCATGCTCCGCTTCGGTGGCCCAGGGTTTTGCCGTTTCGAATCCTGGGTGTGGACATGGCACCACTTGTCAGGCCATGCTGAGGCAGCATCCCACATGCCACAACTGGAGGGACCCACAACTAAAAATACACAGCTATGTACCAGGGGGCTTTGGGGAGAAAAGGAAAAATAAAATCTTTAAAAAAAAAAACCATAAGAAGTCTCTAAATTTTTTTCAAGACAAACAGCTATTTAACAAAACAAGGCATGCCCAGATCTTGGTTTCTAAACACCATTCTCCAAAAAAGGGAACCAAGGCTTCTTGGAAAAATGGCTGTTTCTAGGGCTGGGACAAATAAAATACTGGTAGTGCCAGACAGGAAATGCTTTAAAAAAAAAAAAGTGAGGGAACTGTCCCTTTCTGAAAGAGTCTCATTGGCCTAGCAGCAACTATTTGAACAACAAAACAAACAACACTAGTATTGGATTATAACTCAAAGAATAAAATAAATATGAGTCCATATGGATATAAATTACTGAATAAATCAACAGGGAGAAGGGACACATCTTCCTTACAGAAGAATTCCAATTAATAAATGTAGAAGCAATGAGGGAAATAAAAATCATTCTTAGAACACCACAGTAATATTTGCTACAGGCAAGATATACTGAAAAGTGATAAAATCAGTGGGTGAAGCTTTAAAGAGAAACAGAGTATCTGCATAGCCTGGAAGCATCTCCTCTCCAGATGCATAACTATGGAGGTTTTAGCATATATCCAGGAGTCCTTTGAAACTCCTCCCTCTAGTAGGTGGAGCTTAATTCTTCTCCTTGGGTGTGAGCTGGACTTTAGTGACTCTCTTCTTGTAAAGCAAAAAAGCTTTATAGTGGAGAAATCTGTCAGATGCCACCTTAAGCAAGGGATAAAGGTTAGCCTAACCAACAAGAAGTCACGTTGATTATCGTGTACCATCCCCGAAATGATGCAATGAGAAGTGCACAACATTATTACTTCTGTGGTCTTCTTGCAAAAAATGTACAACCTCAATCTAATCATGGGATAAGCATCAGACAACTCAAATTGAGGGACATTCTAGAAATATACCTGACCCATCTAAAGTATCAAGGTCATGAAAGACAAGGAAAGACCAATAAACTGTCACAGATGAGGGGAGACGAAGGAAACATGATGACTAAACGCAATATGACATCCTGGACTGAATCCTCAGAGAGGAAAAGGACATTAGCAGAAACACAGGGGAAATCCGAATAAAGCCTATAGTTTATAGTTGTACCAATATTAACTTCTTAGTTTAGATAAAAGTACCATGGTTATGAACGATTTTAACAGTAGGGGAGGCTGGGTAAAGGACATATGGGAACTCTGTACTATCTTTGCAACTTTTCTGTAAATCTGAAATTATTTCAAAATAAAAAGTTTAAAAAAAACCAACCTGATATAGTTACTTAGATACTTACTATGGTTACTTAGACCATAGCAAACAGGGCACAAACATCTAAGCCACAAAGATGCTTTGGGCCACTCTAAAGTAGATTTCCAATGTTTCCATTTAAAGATTAAGGGTACTTTTCATGCCAAGAGAACAGCCAGGAGGACCCTAGAGAAATACTTGCACATATGCACCAGGAGATACATGAAAAAATGTTCAAAGCAGCTTTGTAACAGACAACTGGCAACTCAAACACCCATCAGCAGCACTGAATACACTGTGACATACTCATATGGTAGAATACCATATAGCTGTGGAAATGAATGAATTACAATCACATGTGGGGTTTTTCCCTGTTTTTAAATTGAGGTATAATTGACACATAACATTATATTAGTTTCATGGGTACAAAATGATGATTTGATCTTTGTATACATTGCAAAATGGTCACCACAATAAGTCTAGTGAACATCAATACACAGTTACAAAAGATTTTTTTCTTGTGTTGAGAACTCTTAAGATTCACTCTTGTAGCAACTCTCAAATATGCAATACAGTATTATTAACCACACTCACCATGCTGTACATCTCCATGACTCACTCATTTTATAACTGTAAGTTTGTACCTCTTGACGCGTTTCACCTATTTCACCCATTTCCCACCCCTCACCTCTGGCACCACCAATCTGTTCTATTTGTGAGCTTGATTTTTTGTTTTTGCTTTAAATTCCACATATAACTGAGATCATACGGTATTTGTCTTTCTCTAACTTATTTCACTTAGCATAATGCTCTCAAGTTCAAACCATGTGTCACAAATGGCCAGGCTTCCTTCTTTTTTATGGCTGAATAATATCCCATTGTATAAATATACCGCATCTTCTTTATCCATTCATCCATCCCATCGATGGACATTTAGATTGTTTCTTTATCTTGAGTATTGTAAATAAGGCTGTAATGAACATGGGGGTGCATATATCTTTTCAAGTTAAGTTTTTTTGTTTTCTTTGGCTATATATCCAGAAGTGAAATTGCTGGGTCATAGGGTAGTTCTATTTTTAATTTTTTGAGGAACCTCCATACAGTTTTCCATAGTGGCTGCACCAATTTACAATCCCACCAACAGTGCACAGGGTTCCCTTCTCTCCACATCTTTGCAAACATTTGTTGTTTCCTGTTTTCTTGATAACAGCCATTCTAACAGATGTGAGGTGCTATCTCACTGTGGTTTTGATTTGCATCTCCCTGATGATTAGTGATATTGATCATCTTTTCGTGTTGGCCATCTGTATGTCTTCTTTGGAAAAATGTCTATTCAGATCCTCTGCCCATTTTTAGTCAGATTGGGGGTTTTTTTGTTTTGTTTTGTTTTGTTTGCTATTGAGTTGTATAAGTTCTTTATATCTTTTGGAGATTAACCCCTTATCAGATATATGATTTGCAAATATTTTCTCTCATTCAGTAAGCTGTCTTTTCATTTTGTTGATGGTTTCCTTTGCCATGCAGAAGCTTTTTAGTTTGATGTAGTCTCACTTGTTTATTTTTTTGCCTTTGCTGTCTTTGCTTTTGGAGTCAGATCCAAAACACCATCACCAAGACTAACGTCAAGGAGGCTACGTTTGCTTCTAGGCGTTTTCATGCTTTGAGGTCTTACACTGGAGTCTTCAATTGATTTTAAGTTAATTTTTGTATATGAAGTAAGACAGGGGTCGAGTTTCATTCTTTTGCAAGTGGCTGTCCAGTTTTCCCAAAACCATTTATTGAAGAGACTGTCCTTTCCTCATTGTACATTCTTGGCACCTCTGTTGTAAATTAATTGACCATACGTGCATGGGTTTATTTCTGGGATCTCTAGTCTTTTCCATTTATCTGTGTGTCTGTTTTTATGCCAATGCCATACTGTTTTGATTACTATAGCTTTGTAATATAGTTTGAAATCAGAAAGCATGATACCTCCAGCTTTGTTCTTCTTTCACAAGATTGCTTTGGCTATTTGGGGTATTTTGTGGTTCCATATAAATATTAGAATTGTTCTATTTCTGTGAAAAATGCAATCACATCTGTTTTTATGAAAAATATAATACTTTAAAGGGGAAAAACTGAAAAAAAGCAAGTTATAGTATACAAAGGAGTAGGCAGAATGCTGAATAAAAAATGGCAAGGAAATTAATGCAAAAGCCATGGTGCTGGTAACTTGTGCAGGGAGTGCGAAGTAGGATGTGAAGGAAAGGCATGGGTACATAAAGGGCTCCAAAGCTACTAGTAATGTTACATGTTAGGGTGAATAGTGCGCATGCCAGTGCTCCTTGTCTTGTTTTGCTTTATAACTCACACGCATATTATACATGTTTTTAATATCTGGTATATATTTATTTTTAATTATGAAAGGAATGAGGAGAAAGTTCACCTTTTAACAGATACCACATCCTGCCAACTAAACATAGTTCATTAGGTGCTTCCACTTTTTCATATCTATAAAATCACAAACTTGGAAAGTTACATTTATCTTTTTTGACTCTAGAAAACACCCATTTCTAAAAACGATTGCAGAAAATATGTCACCCATTCAGGCCCTACAACATAAAGCAAGTTCAGTTAATGGAGTCCGATGTTACACTGGGAGATCTACCTTCTTCCATTTCAAAGGAAAGAACTTTGCCCATAACTCCATTGCCATCCTGGGATAAAGTATTGTTCCTCGACAAAAAAACAAGAAGCTTGTGTATGCTTAGAAACATAACAAAGAGAAACCCACTTGTGCCGTCATCACACCATTCTGAATACTACTCTTGTTATCCTTATGCCCAGACCAAAGTTAACTCCGTACTCTGATCAAAATTCTTCATATTTTGAAGTATTCTACGCATCTCATTTCTCAAAAGCTACAGGTTATTCATAAAACACCCTCAAAATAAATTTAGGATTAAATATTAGGATTGTTTTTTAAAAAGATTTTCAGAATAACTGTAACATGTTAGTTATCACACTTGGGTATAAAATACAGTTTAAAAAAGTCAAGGTAAAGGTATTTGCTGTACCTTTTTAATTATCTCTATGATTGATAAATAATAAAAAGAGTACGTTTGTTCTAAATACGAAACACTAAGTGGCCCTAGGCTCAATACTCACACCTAAATATAGTATTCCCAAGAGAGAGGATTGACCAAAATCCATCATTAAGACAAGACTGAGCTACAAGATATCAAAAGTATGCTTATAAAGTGCTAACTTCGGTCAGCATTAAACTTTTTTTATTTTTGAGGAAGATTAGCCCTGAGCTAACTGCTGCCAATCCTCCTCTTTTTTCCTGAGGAAGACTGGCCCTGAGCGAACATCTGTGCCCATCGTCCTCTACTTTATATGCGGGACGCCTACCACAGCATGGCGTGCCAAGCGGTGCCATGTCCACACCTGAGATCCAAACCAGCGAACCCCGGGGCCGCAGAAGCAGAATGTGTGCACTTAACCACTGCACCACCGGACCGGCCCCAAACTTTTTTTTTTTAACGTAACAACACTAACAACTGAATACTATATCCTTACTCAGTGAGAAATACTTGATTCCACATGAAAATAATCATTTACTTAATGGTACTTTCCAGTCAAGTTCTGATTTCAAAGGAAAATAAATCCCCAAACACCCACAGGGTACAAAAGTAACCAAGGTAAAGCTTAAAAACCACGCTGCTTTTTATGGGGATGTTTATTGCATTGTGAAATTTTTAATTCAAAAAACTATAAAATTGAAAAATTAAAGTAATTGGAGAAATCAAAAGAAAATAACTTACAGAAGATTTTATTAATTCCTGCATGTCTCTTGAAATATAAGTAACAAACTTTAAATAATGTATTTAATAGGGTTATAATTTAAAGCACAATTTGGATTTTTAAAAAGCAACAAATAATCTAGTTAGTCTGCCAATCTAAATCACTCTGACATTTGTACCCTGACTTCCTGAATCCAACTAAAACATTCCTGCCATGATGCCAGGTCCCGAGTCAGGCATTCTGCAAGGACTAAGGAAGCTCAAGTTCCTCCAGCTGAACAGGAGCCAGGATGCGAACCACTGCTTCTTCTGTGCAGTTGGAAGCAGTGAACACTCAGGAGAAATCACTCCTAAATCAAAGCAGTCTCTATTGATCACAATGACAACAACCACACTAGCCAGACGGTCAGTCTTCAGGAGTCAGGACATACTTTTAAGGTAACAGGAGCTTCAAACTATAGTCCCTGGAAACAGACTTCTTGGAACCACATTATCCTTAAATAAATAAACCTCAATTGAATGAAGTAAAATTACAGATAGCCCTAAGAAATACACTTGACTACTTAAGTATTCCCAAAATGACCAAGGGCAAGTGTTCCTGGGGTTCCTCCTCCCTGCCCGCATTTATTTCTCCCTGGAAGGCAGGCTTGTCCCTGCCCTGAGCTTCACCTTCATGAATCATTTTGCTTAGCTCATAGAGGAAGGGGAGTATTTGCTTTGTATACTATGTACTACTTTGGAGTCCCATAAATATTTAGTAACAACAATAATAACCAACTGATTATGCAGGTCAAGCATTCATAGTTCAGAGAAGTGTAACCATTAGAGAACCAGGAAGTGATAAAAATCTCCAACAGTGGCCTGTAACTGTCAGAGAGCTTTATTAACCCACTTCAGGGAAAATGTGTTAAGGTGGAAATTCAGTAGACTGCACGCTTTTTAGCAGCCCTTATTTGGTATATCAATTATTTATTTTTTTAATAAATCATACAAATGAGAAATCATTTAAAGCCAGAGTACATGATGCATTCCATTTTGGTCCCCATCCCCGTTCCCCTTCCCAACAGAAGGCAAGGCTGATGGGTCAAAATCAAACCACGTACAGCCATCCATTTTCGCTGCCTTCAGTGACACCCATTTCATACGTGCAGCAGAGAAGAATTTGAACAAATTGCCATTCCTCCTCCCACCTTTTCCTCCTACATCAGATTGTTGGAGGGAAAAGTGAGTGGAAAAATAATCCAAGATGAGGGGCAGAAAGATAGGAGGGAGAGAAAGGAGGGGCTGAGGATGTCAGAAGACAGGAGGCTTCTGGGTTGCTACTAGGTTCAGAGTTTCTAAGAAGCAATAAGGGTGCATCAATTTGGAACACAACGTTTCTAAAAGGAAGTTGTTCTTTCATCCCATTGAAGTATTTAGCAGAATCAGTTCAAACTGTTGAGCATCTCAGCCCATCTCTGTGTGCCTTTCTGGTTAAGCTGTCAGTGAGGTGACTGACTATTCATACTTCCAGTCAATCTTCCTTCTTAGTTACCGCCTGAAACACACCTGGAGATCAATCAGGGGACAGGTGTTTCACTCAGACTGCCCTCCCATCTGCTTCCCACCTGTTCCTGTCCTAAAATATCCACTCTTAGAAGCAGAGAAAGAGAATGAAAGGAAGGGAGCGGGTCCCCCACAAAGCCTTATACAGTCAAGCATCCCCGTGCATCCCAGCGATGCTGAGAACGTGACTCCTGGAACTACGACAAAATCCCAGCACAAAGGACTACTACAAACCAAACTACTAAACACCTTCTGACGCACAGACTGGCGTAATTTAACGAGAGGAGAGTTGTGAGATAGTATATATGGCCTTATTCAAATCTGAGATACTAAAAACAATCAAATACAAAAGAACTATAATTGGAAATTCAAGAAAGTAAATTTAAAAATAATTACTTAAAAAGTTGAATAATCCTAATAATGTTTTATTACACACCTTTCAGTACTATTAAACACTGAAGAAAAGTCAGTGTGTGACCTGTTTAAGCTAAACGTTGTCAAATAAATACAGTTTTCTCTTATAAAATTCAGCTTAGGTGAGCCACAATGAGAAACCAATGTGACTGAAAACAAATAGTGGGCATATCCTACAAGTGTAAGTGCTATTAGCTAAATTACTGCTCTACTGTAGTATTATGATGAACCTAGGACTATACAAAATGCTTACCAGGAATCAACATTCTTAGATGTAAATGCCAAAAAGAAATCTTACAGGATGACCATAAGGATTCAAAGGGGGAAAGAAGATGCAAAAGTTATAAGGACTGCCAGGGTGACACTGCTATCATTTTATGAAGTTTCCCAGCATATTCCTTTTATAGGTGGCATTTCAAGTCAATGTCAAAATATCCTATATACGTCTATTACTCTCTGTTCCTATTGGCACTGTGATTTTCTCAGACACGTCTAAACTCTAGTCAAGGCCAGTCTCACTCAACTTCCACTCCCATCTGTGGCCTTATCCTTTCTCTTCACTCCTAAAATATGCTTACTTTTGACTTCCACATGACAAATAAATCTTCTCACCATACCCTCATACACTTTTTGGTTCAATGTTTTTGTTTTACTGTCTCTGAGAAGACCAGATCAGGGCGAGTATGTCTCTCTAAGGTTGCAAATTCCTTGAACAAATTCTTTCAGAAGGCCTGCCAACACCTCTATCATCTCTCCTCCCCCAAATCAAACATGTTTATGTTCACATACACAGTATCTCATTTACTAAAGAATCATGGATTTAGTAAAATAAACATTAAGTTCTCTAACCACTTTAATAAAGTAATACCGCCATTCAACCAACTAGCTATGGAGGAGAGAATGAAATAGTGAATGAGAAGGAAACTCCTTTAACAGGCCTATGTTCATTTGTACAGAACGCTGATACTTTCCAAAGTGATTTCTATGATGTCATTCGATCCACATATCCACATATATAAAGAAGCAAAGACACTGGCAACAATTAAGAGGCAAACACTGTTAGGAGCTTTTAAAGTTTTACAACTCAACAAAATACATCTTATTTTCCAGATAGGGAAAAGGAAACGTGGAGAGCTATGATGTTAACATCCTAAGTGGCAGTTCATCTGACTATACTATATCGTGTTGCCTCCAATTTAACTTAATCAGATACATTTTCTAAATCACAATTGCAGTAAATATGAGAAGACTGATCTGTGACATACTCAAACCCTGGTCATACAGAAACCATGAATATCAACCACATGAAAAGCCCAGGCCTGGGCAGTCAGAGACCCTGCTCCTTACACATCCCCATCTCCTCATCCAGCCCCAGACGACAGATGGGCTATGTGGCCTTGGACAAGTCATTTAACCAATTAGGCCTTAGTTTCCTACATATAAAAAGTGGGAGGTAGACTAGATAATTTTTAAGGTTATGTCCACCACTATTTTATTTCTCTCTGATAGTAACATTCAACTGTATAATTTTTTTTTTTTTTTTAACAAATGTGTGAAACATGTCGGGGGAGGGATGAAAATCACTACCCTCTAGAGCAAGAACTAAGTTTATGAAGTTTTCCTTCTACGCTCCTGAACACAGGTGATTTATATTTAAGCATTTAATAAGTATCTCTGAACAAGGAGAGATGAAGTGACTGGAGTCCACCCACCAAGTTCTCTTTACATCTAGTAGGGGTCCAAGGTGACTCTGCCTAATTACCAAACTCTGGCTCACAGAAAAAAGGTTATGAGAATGTATATTTTAGTGATAAACAAAACAGGAAAGGCTAACAATTTCAAACTTGGAATCACTGCCTAAACTGCCATGAAATTTTCACTTTTACACATAATCTCATGTAGAATACCCATAATCTAGATTAACAAGATAAACCCACTAGCTCATGCAATTTCACTTGCTAAACACCTGGATGACCTATTTCAAATCCATTCATCTCCACAGGGAAAGACTTCTACTACCTAGAACCTCACTCCCCACCACACACACAAAAGCATTTGTTCTCTCTTTTGTGCACCGAAGTACTTCTGCAGATTGTCATGACAGCCCCTTATCACACAACACTATGGGGAATTGTTCATATGCCTGTCCGTCCCAGTGGACTGCAAACTGTTTTATTCATCTTTGTGTCCTCAGTACCTACCAGGACCAGGCACATCGCTGGCATGCATCAAATGTTCACTGAATTGAACTGAACAGAACAGAAAATCTCCCATTCACTCAACCAACGTAGCTTGGGGCCTGACCATCCCGAACATTCACGCGCAGACATGTTTTGTTGCGAAAGTGGATAGCGAAAGCAAACCCCAAGGACCCTGTGGATTCAGTTCTGAGAGAGACCTGCAGGGAAAAGGCATTTCAAAAAGCAGATTTTAAAAAGCCTTCATATTTCTTATGGATTTGGAGACCAAGAAAAAGTAAGGTGAATGTCCCCAGCATCTCTGAAGTAATGCTCTGCTAATTGTTCTAATATTCATGACATTCCTTCTCCATCTGGGCAGGTGAGAGGGGTTGATGATGTGAAACGTGCCCTACCTCCTCTTCTCTACTCCCCCACGTGAGGAGTTAGTACTTACCCCTCCACACGATGAAGAGCACCTAAGAGACTGCCGTTTACTATTTCACACAAAATCTGAAGAGAGATCTGGGCCTCATGCCAAAGAATTGTCAATTTTTCAAACAAGATTACCCTACCAAATCAGTCATCTTTCTTCTTCCATTAGGAAAGAGATTAAAATAGAATTACACTTCAAAATCTGAGCTCAACATTTTAAAACCACTAAACTTTTTGTATCCTCAATATACTCTAGCTTTTTTCTCCCACCTTTTCTTCATCGTATTAAAAAAAACTGTGGCATGCTTTCCAGTCTCAAACATCTTTCCCATATTTTCCCCAATTCATGAAAGACTATTCCAATTACCGGAATGAAATATTAAGTCATGATTTGACATTTCAAGCATATTCCTACAATCCAGGTTAGGTATAAAGGGCATTTGAACTATATATTAACTACATATAACTATCCCCACCACATTCTTATGAGAAAACCAAATTCTATGAGAAAATATCTGACTTTTAAAAAACCATCAATGTCAAAAATCCTTCAGAAGTATTTTTATATTAGAACAAATCACTTAGAAATAACAGCTTGGTGGGCCGGCCCCATGGCTGAGTAATTAAGTTTATGCATTCTGCTTCGGTGGCCTGGGGTTCACCAGTTCGGGTCCTGGGCATGCACCTACACACCACTCCTGAAGCCATGCTGCGGTGGCGTCCCACATAGAGGAGCTAGAATGACCTACAACTAGGATATACAAATATGTACTGGGGCTTTGGGGAGAAAAAGAAGAAAAGAAAAAGAGGAAGATTGACCACAGACGTTAGCTCAGGGCCACTCTTCCTGAAAAAAAACTAAAGAAAAAGAAATAATAGTTTGTCTTTATCTAATAAAGTTGAAGCTACATAGACTCTATAACCCAACAATTCCATTACTAGGTGTATATTTACTAAAGAACTGTGTGTACATATATACCAAGATACATAATCAAGAAGACTCTAAGAGTCATTGTTAATGATACCCCAAAACTAGAAGCAAACCAGATGTCCATCGATAGCAGAATGGATAAACAAAGGATGGTAGAGATATACAACAGATTACAGCAGTGAGAATGCTATAAGCAACCACACAGACAAATCACATTAATGTTAAACAAAAGCAAGCACAAAGAATACATAAATTATAATTCCATAACTACCTGTTCAACTGTAGGCATGTTTTATGTACTGTTCAATATGTATTTCATACTTCACAATAAAAAAGCAGTTAGTTCAAAAATTCTAGTCTCCACACATAAAATCTTTATTTTCATTTCAGATACAGCATTTATATGTCTGTCTTTCCACCAGACTATAAACTGCTTGAGGGTGAAGATTGATTTTATTCATTTCTGGGCTCCTGGAACATCATGGTACACGGCAGATGCTCAACAAACATTGACTGGATAGCTGGAAGAATGAATTATGGACATACGGAAATCTCAAATGGCAAAGACATCTCCATGAGGCAGAAGAATAAAAGTCACTTCCCTTTTTCTGAATACAGGCAAAGACTAGTTTTAAAAAATCAGCTCCAAATTTCAACTAAATACATCCGCCTATTTCTAATAAATGGCTCTGTTGGACACAGGATAGTTTTAGTATGTATTTTATCAAAAGTGCAAGCTATTTCTGAGCTTAGTTCAATAGCCGAATTCTGAGTTTTCCCTTTTGCAATACAGCTGCCAGACTCCTGGTTATCTAACCGTATTAATAATTCCTTAATTTAAATACAAAAACACATGCACAACCCTCTTTATGAATTTACCCCCAAGAGTTCTAAAATGTTTCTCCATTAAAAAGCACATCTCAGCACATCCTGCTGTTCTTAGAGCTGGAATGCTTTCCTCCTCCCAATTCCCCATCAGTCTCCTATGGACCATAGGACTGAAATTAGCTATTCATTACATGTGAAGGAGCACTGGCTAGAGCGGAGCCGTGCAGAGAAAGACTGTTATTTTACATGTCAATTTCAGAACCAAAGCATCTGCTACCTTACTAATATGTATATTTAATGTCTCTGCATAATGTGCAGAATTATATGCTGTTCATTGCCTGTTTGTTCTGATATTAGGTACTCTTAAGTAGCATTATTCTAAATTATTCTTTTTGAAAAACGTGGGACTTTTTATTAGCTTTCTTCCCTGGTGTTGTCTGTAACACACGGCTCAAATGAACAGCATACAGAATATTGAAGACCAAAAAATCATGACTCAGGGTAAGGTAACCAAATATGACAAGTTTGTGGCCTACAGTTACTAATAATTTACTTTGTATCCTAGGCTTCTCACTTCTGGATGTAGTTTTACATTAGGCTGCTTGGGGAGGAGGGGGGCAGGCAAAAGAGGTGTAAATTTTTAACAGCTATTGGTAAACTCAGACTATTAGAATTGTTCTTCTGGAAAATCTGTACACTTACATTAAGGCATTTTTCTAGCATGTCTCTCTCTTATCAGCAATTCATTCCATATTAAAGATACAATTTTTTCTGTAAATTGTGGTGATACATGTCATTGAGTAAGCCTCTGAACGGGGTAGGGAGCAGGGAGTAGCTTTAAACTATATAGTCCTCATGCTACAAATTATAATAGCTTTTGTTCATTAACCTTCATCCTCAGCAGGAAGCTGAGAATGTTCAATATTTAAGAACCACCCTGAATGGCAGTATTATACTAGTCAAACCTAAGTGATACTAGGCATACAATACAGAACTAACGCATGTGTTAACAGAATTAAAAGTGCCACACTAGCACAATAATCTGGATTGCTTTACCACAGGCAGTACTGCTGTGATTAACGACTTGCTCAGATTAATAAATAAGGCGATTCTAGCTTTATAAATCATCCATATTTCTAAGTGAATACTCCTTTCCCTTTGGTTACAGAAGGCAACTAGTGGATTTTGGTTGTGTATGTAGTTGGACACTAGATATAGGCTGACTGGTGTGATGTACATACAGTGGCCATGTGAGGTGCCCACAGTAAATGACTGCCATAGTACCATCTGGCTTTAACTAACAAGTCCAAAACATGAGGCCTAGTAATAAACTGTTACTAGTAATAAAAGATTAATCTATTTTTCTCTCAGATGCAGAAGTTTAAGATTCCAGTACCCCAAGAAAATAAATCGATGCGTGCACGTCCATCCCACCCACCCCACACTATCTTTTACAAGCTCACAAGGTGGCCGCTGAAGCAACCTTAGTGCCTCCACCTCCCTCCCTTATGTTGTAGTGACTTTTCCGCTTGATTCTAGTGGGACTTGACACCAACTAATATAACTGGGAGTGTGTGAATCTTGAAGCAGATGCTCATACGCAACAGCCTTCACCTCCTCTCAGCTGGAGAAGGTAGGCAGGCATGATCCAAGAGTGGTTGTTGGTCATCTGGCAAAACACATATTAGATACGCACAGTAGAAGTAAGTGCAGGCTGATATAATTAAAGCCATCAAGAATATTTCAGGCTGGAAATCATTATAACCTGGAAAAACACACCAGTTACACTGTTTGTATACTGATGAACAGAACTAGTTCTCTTTCTTAGGAATAAGAACCATTAAGTAAGATACCTCTACTTTCTGGCACTTTATCACAACTACTATTGTACATTTGTTATATAGAGAGTATTTAACATTTATCTTCCCACTAGGAGGCATGTTTCAAAGAACTAGGGTCATCTATTTGTTCGAGCACAATGCCTAATACTTCGTAATGATGACTCAATAAATATTTGTTGTGAATGTATGGGAGCATGAATGCCAGAAATAAGCAATCTGAGATTTAGTAGGAACTATCACACAAACCCACTGAAGTAGAGAGAACCTATCATCAAACCAGAAAAGAGTCAGTAGTGCCAGGGCTTCCATGTATATGCCAGGTCATAGGCCAACTAATGCCAGCATCTGAGGCCACAGCAGCTTTATATATTTAATGAATGGTATGGCACCGACCTAGCAAAGATTTTAACAAATAAACCATAACAACAACATACGTGTAGGAGGAAAAACCAAAATTGGAGGAAATATCCTCCAACACTCTCAACTTGTAAAACAGATTAAGATTACTACTACCGTGTCGTTTAGTTAAAACAGAGGTCAGCTGATGTCCAAATTGCTACCAACAACTCATGTGGTGATAAACGAACGGTGACTAAAGTTTTTTCAATATAATAATTAATTGCTCATCTTTACATTCTGAACTACAACCTAGAAGATAATTTTTAACAGACTACATCCCATCTTTAATCAGCATTTCAAAAAACAAAAGTTCTTTGTCATCTAACACAACCACCAGAAACCAACAACCTTAGAAAATATAATAAATCAGCTTCTTATTTAATCAACAATGATTTAAAAATGTAATCCTTAACAGTTGTTTAAAATATGCATAACTAGGATTGCAATAGTTATCCTGATTTAAGGCAAAAGCACATCTGTTTATGAGTAAGTAAATATAGTCTGACAGCAATTTGGAACATCTATCAGAAGGAATCAATGCAAGCTTAATAAGCATTATTTGTATTCCACATAATACTCTAGTTGTTCTTTCTAGCCACTGCAGTAATAAAACACACTCAAACTCATTTAGTGTGTACTAAATCCAATGTACCTAGGCAAAACACTGAAAATTCCATTTGGATGGTTCCCAGCCCATATAGCCCAACTTTTTAAAGTATTACTACCATCTGGTTACTAGTCTGTGTTTACTAAAACAGTAGCTGTGCACACATTTCTGTAGCAGCTGTGGTCAAAACTTTAAATCAATCCATTTGGCTAAATAAAAACTCTTCAGGGGAAAAACAAATATAGTATTTTGAATATATACTTAAAATAAGTTCCACTACTGGTTTTAATAATATTCCCCAAGGATAAAAATAGCAAAATTTTAAGCAGTATTTGAGACATCTTAATTATTTATATTTTCAATCATTTATCAAATGACAGAAGGTCCACAGAAGTCAAATGAATTGCCCAAAGTCAAACAACTAGTTAGTGGCTGGACTCTGTCCAGAACACAGGTATCTCTTAGTTTCCAGCACAAGAGTCTTTTCACAAAATTGTTCCAACCGAACCCTGGGGTCCTAGAAATAGAAAAGTGTCAAGGAAATATACCACTTAATAAATGCAAGTTAAAATTATTTTAAGAACATGGCATTTTCATAAAACGGCTCATCACAAATTATAAAACTTGACTTGTATTTGTTTCATAACTGTGGTAAGAGCTTAAAGTATCCTGTGAAATTTACAAGAATTTTAACTTCACTGACTTCTTTTTCACAACCTCCTCCCAACCCCTCCCATAAAAACTACGTCTACAAACCAATTCTGGTTTGAGCCTGGTCAAGAGGCTATTACTTTAGATCCAAAGGTAATTTCTTCCTACACACATCTTAACGTTCCCCTTTCTACTATAACTATATGTCACATTGCATCCTTTCTTGTAAATGCAAAGTCTTTTCCTAATTAGTACTATCAAATTTCCAAATGATTCCTTTCCCCCTAAGAAACAAACCTAATCCCCAAATATAAATTAATATAGAAATTTTCTATGCCTTGCTCAGAGGGGGAATGAAAGGCAGTAAGCCAAACGTAGTCTATATAAATCTTTTGTTGTTAGAATACTAGCAATTTCTCTGGCAAAACTTAAAAAAAAATTCAGGACATAACGGGGACTATTTTAAGTCTATTTGGGTTAATGAGCCACTATCCTTGCTTTGCCAAAAATAAATTGTGTCTTTTCTTCCTTTCCATGATACCTAAGAAGAAAAAATAACAATCTACCAAAACAAAGCATATACTCCATGCTTCTATGTGAGTATTAAACTTCCAAAGGAAATAACTAGATACTAAATTATTTGAGGGTAAGGGTACAGAAGGGGTGGTTTATATTTACAGGTGGACTGCTTTTTGTTTCGTTGGCTTCCTGATTCCTGGTCATTTATTTTAGAACATGAGAACCCAATGGAAAACCCAAACTCAAAACTTTTATCTACTTTCCTACACCACATTCAAGGAAAGAAGAGTTGGTATCAGTGGACAACATCTAGAAAAAACTGGGTACAAGTTAACATCATAATTATTGAGACAAATACACAACGGGGTTTACACTTTTACATCCATCATATCATAGGTAGGTGCCTCTCAACAAACATCCTTGTACAAAGTTGTTAATGGAACAGAACAAGCAGCATTATTCCCATCTGACAGATAAAGAAACTCACAGAGGTTAGATAATCCATCAGGGCCGAAGGCTAGCAAGCCAGACTCGAAGCTGTGATGAAAACCCAAGTCCTCTGGCGCCAAGACCAGCAGTCATTCCACAACATGCCTTAGTTCATTTCACTAGTTTCAATTAATTTGCAGCAAGAATGATACAAAGCTATGTACAATGCCTCACTCTGCACACCTGTTTTTAGTCTTCCTTTCTCTCTGCCAACGCTCTATGAACTCGGTGGCTCAGCTTTGCTTGAGCCCAATATCAGGCTGAGACACCAGGCGTGTACTTCCTACACACATTTGTAGATTCCACATGCTGAAGCCTATGATTCATTTTGCACAGGTGGCCAGGATCCCATTTAACCACTTGTGCGTACACAATTCTTTCTAAATTCAAACCTAGCACCGGCCGAAGTTTAATTTAATGTTTTGGAGGAGAGGGAAGTAAAATTGTTTTGAAATTCTCTATGAAAAACAGCCTGTTGTATTAGAACAAACAGCAGCTTGTTCCCATCATGCCTTTGTTTGACAAGTCTGGGCTGGCTAGAAAGGTCATTTATGCCTCAAAGCATCAAATTAACATTTGAAGACATGAATTTTAAAAATGGCTATTTGCTCCTGTTCTGTGAATGGCTAATGTAGTTTAGAAAATCAGAAAAAAGAAAAACCCACTACAGTCTTAACCGAGTCCCAAAAAAGACTAAAAAACAATAATAAAAACAGAAAAAGGAAACCCAAAACTTTCCTTAGGCAAACTAAGCATTGATTTTCTGTCCATGTCAACACATGCTGACTACGTCTTAATTAAGCCGCATTCTTTAACAGAAGAATTAAGAATGTAGTTCAAATGGTCAAACTTTAAAGCAATACAGGAAAAATAATCACTATTTAATTATCACAAGACGACTTTTTGGCAAAACATAAGGTCCTTCCCTCTCATCCATAACCCTTCTGCCCCAACACTGTACAGGATAAACTCCCTATTTATTTAATACTGTCTTGGTTCAAACACAACATCTTTTTCCTTAAGTTCTATATTATTTTCCCAGCACAAGTCTATGCTCCTACATGTTTGAAATATAAGCCATCATTACTAACTACAACCTTCAATATATAAATATTCATTCAAGATCAGAAAACACTTTGGTTTCGTTGGAAAGATGAAGGGCTGTGAAGTGTAAGATTCACTGTACAGTAGCGAGCAGCCACATGGACTGTGCCTGTCACACACAAATGGGGTCTTTAACTGAGGTTTCCCTGCCATCTCAAAACATGAAATGATACAGATGTAACAAACTCAAGAAATAAAGTAACTTTTTCTCTAAATGACTGAGAATTGGTTTTATAATGGGAGCAATGGAACTACAGTAAATCATTCGGTGTTTCCTCTTCCCTCCTCACGACCAAGACTAACAGTCAAAGTGAGAGGCACAGACCACACTCAAGAAAAAGCACAAAGCCACCCAGAAAGCAAACGTGTGAAGACCAGCACTGGGAGTAGATCAGAAAGAAAAGTTTTGTAAAAAGCAGAAAACCTAAAAGCTGGAGCAAGAGAGGTTACAACAATATGAAGATATCTAATGAAATATGACCATGTTTTTCATCTCTTCAAATATTTCTGGCATCCTTGTAATTTTGAAAACTAAAAGAGCCGACGAGAACCACCAAAACGGCTTTTAAAACTCAGGAAAATTACTAGAGCACTCATTTCAGTTAGGAGAATGACACCAGGCCAAGTGCTTTAGTTCACAGAAGGATTCATGCCTGTGTCTTATTCCTTTTCGCAAAAAAGACGTGACATTTTTTATTACTTGAGTCAAAACAAATGTCTTAAAAGTTTCTTGCCAAAGAATAAAAGATTTTCAGAAAGTTCCACATAAATTAGAGGTCCCTTTGCTACTGCCCCTTATCTAAGGGATTAAAGTCTCCTGTGGGCCCCCTCCACTGATACTGTTACAATCTAGCAGGCTCATACCTAACCTGTCCAGGAGCCACTGTCAAGGTATACAGGAACTGAGGAAGGTATCTTCAGTAGCTGGAACAGGAATTCTCAACAATGGCAGAGGTGGAAGGGACAATAAAAATCCCACTCTTATGAAGTGAGCCAGAAAAAAATCATTGCAAATATAAGAAGTTTGACAATTTAAGATAAGAATTTTATTCCAAATAATTGTTTGATTACAGTTAGAAACATCAGTGGAGGGGGGACCACAGGTGTGATTTTTTTGGTGTTTATATATATTCCAAACTTAAAAAAATATTGATGGTTTAGGCATTTTGCAACCACTGTAGGAAAGATTAATTTAAGCATGAATCATCAAAAGATGCCAACCAAGTCTAGGGGAAATTTTGATGAGGAGCAGGATATTTTCATGGTCTTAAAGTGTCTCCCCACAGATTGCTTATTAGTTTCAAGGGAAAAAATAGTAACTATAAAGAAACTGGAAAACACTGATGGAGTGATGATCACAATTAACACTACAATGAGGGGCAAATGGATCTAATGTACCCCCAGATATGATACCCTGAGAAGGGCACATTATCAAGCAGCATCCTGGCAGGGAATACACAACCTGAATCTAATCATGAGAAAATATCAGAAAAACCCCCAAACATGGAATGTTCATTAGAAAAAGGGGGAGACTATTCTTTAAAAATGCCAGTTGTCATAAAAGATAAAGAAAGTCTTTGGAAATATTCCAGATTAAAGGAGGCTAAAGTAAAGAGATGTGAGAACTAAATGCAATACCTGACCTAAACTGGATCCTGTTACTGAAGGAGGAAAAGATCCTAGAAAGAACATTATTGTATCAAATGATAAAATTGGAATATGGACAATAAATTAGTTAAAAGTTTTTATCAATGTTAAATTTACGGAAGATGACAGCTGTACTGTCTCTGTTGTGGTTCTGTAAGAGAATACCCCCACGGAACTCACTCTTAAATGGTTGAGAAAAAAATACTCTGCGTGTGTGTGTGTGTGTGTGTGTGTGTGTGTGTGGAGACAAAAGAGCTCAAATGATAAAGAAAATGTGCTAAAACGTCAACAATAGGGGCAAAAAGTTTACAGATATTCTTTGATTGTTATTTGCACAATTTTTCTGTAAGTTTGAAATTATCATCAAATAAAAAAGGTTTAAATATAAGAAGTTACTCCAGTATTCTGCCACTTAATTTGGTAAATATAGTGTATGCATTTAAACAGTATTGTGAAAACAGGACTTCATCATAGAATCATCTCACAGCCTTAGGCCTAAAAAGACTCACTGTGTCAAAGAAGGGATACCTGTGTCAAATGTTTTAAATGCAGCCTCCACACTTCCATAGCTGAGTATAAAAGAGTAGATCCCTTTACAGGAAGTAGAAGGAAAGAAAAGCTTTTCTGCTCAGATCCCTCTACTGTTTAAAACCTCCAGTTAACTGCCCACTCTTTATTGGACAAAATATAAAGTTCAGACTCCCTAGCTCAGCACACAAGAACTGCACAACCTAGGGAAGCTTCTCTCTTCAGATTTATCTGCTGCCTCCCCCCACCCCCCAACACCCTACATCCTCAACATTCCAGCCACACTGACTGTAAGCCCTGTGCCTTTGCACATGCTGTTCCCTCTGCCTGGGAGGTCTTTCTCTGATGCCCTTCTCTTTCTGAGCAGCCCTGTCTTGTGCTTCCTGATTAAGCTTAAACACCACTGCCTCTGTGAAGCCTTTCCTGTCTCTCAACAAAAGTTAGTCTTTCTCTTTATACTCTGCTCCCAAAGAATTCTGTCTCTATTTCTGGGATGTATGAGGATTTCTCTTTCCATGAGTTCTCCATAACTAGAACATGAGGTCTCTCAGAGCAGGGATCGTGGTCTTCCAAGCACATGCTTCACAAATGCTGACTACAGGACTAAACGAACTTCTCTAACAGGGACAGGGTCAACAGGGAACAGCAGCTAACCCCTGGAACGCTTATTGTGTATCAGATACCACCGCAGGCGCTTTGCAAATACCAACTTACTCCTCACAACAATCCTAAGACATAGGTTTTTCTCTATTTTAACCTCTCTGAAATTGGGATACACCAATGATCAATGAATCATAATTACATGGCTGGTATATCTTTCTTTCTTAGTGGTAAGGCAATGGTGCATCTTACAATCAATAGTATTAGTTTTGATAAAATACAGTGTTATTGCCAGGTAGTCCCTCATATTTACAGATGAGGAAACTGAGGCACATTAATTAATTGAGGGGAATTAACTGAGGGAATTAACTGAGGGAAATCAATTAACTTGCCGAAAAGTGGCACAGAAGAGTCAGGATTCAGTCCCCGGCAGACTGACTCCAGAATCCACACTCTTAAAGCACATTGCTATACCATCTCCCCAACCAGAGGGATCCCATAGCATGGATGGGCCATTGGCACCAGAGCTGGGACAAATCCAAAAGTAGGGCTTGCTGTGTGAGGGCGCCAGGATCCTGGGAAATGGCCAGCATGCAGCTCAAGATTGGAGGCAGTGAACTAAAATGGACCTTTAAGTGTCTGAGGAGAAAGCCAAGAGCCTCTGTCCACATCTGCTCTCTCCGGGAGAGGCCCGGGTCTGAGTCCTGGCTCCTTCTCTATCCCCCACCCAGGAGACATTCTCCACATCTGTATTTTCTGCCTTAGGTTTGCCCTCAAGTTCCCAATAAATATAATTATAATTCTCTCAGGGCTAGCAATTACCAAAAATGACCTAATCAAGCTTTCTACCTTACATCTAATCCTTGTAACATCATCTCTGCTAAGTAATCTAGTCTCAGCTCAAACACTTAAGCATTTCCTTTTATTTTTAGAAAGATGGAAAGTCTCCTTACATTAAAGTTCCTCTCCTCCTAATTTCCACCCCTAGTCCTACGTTTGCCCTCAGAATCTGCACAGCAAAGATCTTCTTCATGTCAGTCCTTATCCTTCTTCGAAAACTGTAGTCTTGAGATAGCAACTCATAGGCACCCTGCCTACTTCAAAAGCTTGCCATCGCCGGAAGTAATGGAGGCAGAAAGAGCTGGCAGTAACGAAGCATAAGCCGAGCACTAAGGAAACACAGAGAATGGGCAGCTAGTCTGTGGAGGACAGAGAGTGGGGGTGGGGAGGGAGTGAAGGTTCACACAGGGTGGCTTTTGAGGGGTAAAATGTTGTCAGCCAGTGTCAAAATTCAGTATTACACCAGGAGAAAAATTTTATAAAAACAAAAAGCTGAAATTTTAAACATATGAAATGTTTTTGGTTTCTAACATTCTTGCTTTCATTTTATGATTCTGGGCAGCAGGCTCATTGGCTCGTACAATTTGTGCAATGCTGAATGCATAGATAACCACCCTACTGACAGCGGAATGCAGGGCTGGAATAAACAAAATGAAACTTACCATCTGGGTGGTGTCATCTGATTTGTAGCAATATCACTTGCTGAAGATTTTACTTGTATTCTTCACTAACAAAAGGTTTGCTCAGGTACTTCGTTTCTATTCATCGATATAGTAAAGAAACTAGCACAAATGCAATCTCTGTAACTGCATCTTAATAATCAGTGACCAAGTCATTCTGGTCCAATGCACACCCCGCCTCACCCTACCCACCCCACACCCCAGCAGCCTCTGCTCCAAAGCAACTTATCTGACTCACTATACAACGTGGAGAGTGCCTAATGCCAAGCCCCAACTCTCAGTAGGACCAGAAAAAAATATTTATTTTGGTAAAAATACTAGAAGCTTCTGTATAGAGAATATTTAAAAACCTTATTATAAGTGTTCCTTCCATCTGATGTTAAAATGAGTTACTTACTGGTCCGGGAGCAAGCGAAATGACTATGATATTGTTAGAACTTTTAGATATACTCTAAGAAGCTGGGGCACAAGTATCATTTTGTAGGTCTTCAACATAGTCCATAACTTATTCATATATTGTCATCAGACAATTGGCTGATCTATAAAGCACACGTTGGCTTCTTTGTATGGTCATTTTCTAGGCTCTTTATAATCAGTTCCTATGATCCCTTTCAAGCAAAGCTGACAGAATTTAACGATTACTACTGCAAATCAACACTGTTGGTACATGTAGTTCCTAGCTACCATAAAAATATTTGTATAGTCTTTACAGTTTACACAGTACTTTCCAATCCATTTGACACTCACAACAATCTTGTGAGATACGATCCTCATTTTACAAGTGAAGAAACTGAAGTTCAAAGACATGAAATGATTAGTTCAAGTCCCTAGAGGTAGTAAGGAGCACGGCTGGATCTCGACCCGGATCTTCTGATTGAGATCTCCGGGATCTTTCTATTAACAAAACTACAGCTACTTCTAACCCAGCTGCACACCTAACTCTGGCCCAGATCAACCCATTATCTGTCCCATACCCTGTTCTGTAATGAACACAACCACCACTATCCTGAGGGGCTTTCAGAGACGCTTGCATTGTGCGGATGCAGAAGGATATTCTAGACTAGCACTAATAACAGCTTTCTACAACGACGGAAATGTTCTACACCTGAGCTGGTCAATACACTAGCCAGTAGCCACATGCGGTTACTGCGCACTTGAAATGCGTAACTGAGGAACTGACCTTTTAATGTCATTTAATTTTAATTAATTTAAATTTAAATAGCCACATTTGGCTAGTGGCTTCCTTACTGGGCAGGTTGGTTCTAGACCTTGATGACTGGAAGCAGAGCTTAATGTTGACATCTTAATATTGTAGCCTTAAGCATAAAGGAAAATCAACTAAACAGTGAGCCCAGAGCACTGGTTCATGGGAACCAAAACAGATGTGATATCATCAAAAGTAATACAACCAAAAGATAATCATAGAATAATCTTTCAATCTTTGTAAACTCTCTGGTCAGCTAAATCTCATGAGTGACTGCAGAAGTCCAGGTCTGCTGACAGTATCAACTATGAAAGGCAAGGAAGTCAACTCTATTCTATAGGCCACAATGGCTTTCCTGGGAAAAAAGAGCTCATTACTCTGCATGGAAACAAACCTAACTAAATTAGAAACAGGAGCTGATGGATGTGAAAAGCAAAGTGTCTTAGTAAATCAGGCATTATTTCTCTAATAACCACACTACATCCATGCACTGAAGAATGTAAAAGGGCATCTTCAAGGCCATCCCCTTGTCTCTGTCCTTAAGTATCACATCCACACCTCCATCACCATCCATACTACTTCCCTCTGAAACGTCTGTTTCTGTGCTTCCCCCGTCATTCACCTAGCTAGGCACTAGGAAGTTTCATTTAAATAAAAGTGATAAACTCATTTGGCATCAAATCCTTCTTTGAGTTAAAACTGAGACTTTCAAAACCCCTAGGTAGGTTTTATGATTCCCATGAACAAAAGCAGTTGTCATTTCTTCTTCTTTTAGCTTTATCCCACGTTCAAAGCACCTGACTGGTGCTGATAACAGATCTGAACCATAAGTCAAGAGCCTATGGTCTTAGTTCTGGTTCTTGGACTACTAGATATTTAGCCCTCTGCAAAGCACTCAATTTCTCATTTGTAAATTGATGGGATGATCAGACCACCTCTACAGTATCTTCCAGTTCTAAATCTGTACTATTTTGTAATATCCTCAATGGTTTCCAGTCGGGTTCAAGGTCTTTCGTAGAGTCTCCTATTAACAAAAAGCATTTATTTTGCTTATGTACAAAAACTGTGATATGTATAACCTGCTTCAAAAATTCACAGATCAATAATCCACTCATTCTCCAAAATCTTGAGTATACCAGTTCTTTAAGTATAGAAAAAGACATTTATTTCCAGTGTTTTAAAACACAAATCCTTCCTAACTGTGCAAATTAAAAAGTACCCTCTTAAGAGGTAAGGATGTCATTACTTACACTGTTAAGCACAAGGAAAAGCCCAAGCTAACATGGACCTTCTTTGGTTAGTTTTTGCTTTTCCTTTATTTGCCAACTCTACTCACACACTGCACAGTCACAGCCTCTTGGACAGCCTTCCCACTCCTGTGTTGTACAATTCTGAACCTGTGTCCTCTAACTATATCTGAAAAATATAAAAGAACAAACAGCTTTTCTACCTATGCGAATGCTTCTTTGGGAACTTGGATCTATATATACTCAAACAATCCACTTTTGAAACTGAACTTGAGTAACTGTAGTTGGCATTTAGAGAAGCAGGACCCTCTAGCAGAGACAGGCAGTGAGCTCCTTGTGAACGGAGTCCTTTTCATTTCTACAGTTGCAGTTCTGACCTAATTTCACTTAATCCACAGGCAGATGCTAACAAAGTATGCACTCTCTCTTTGACTCTTTCTGTCCATCTTTCTCATTCATTCCCTTCACATCTGTTCACTTCCCTCAACTTCGGTTCTTTCATATGGGCTTTGTGTTTTTCTAGTCTTAGTAACTTGTTTCTGTCAATCCACCTTTTCAATTAATTCTGGTTTGCAGTCCAACAGTGATAGCTGGCAAGGTAGCAGACTAGGGCTAGAGGGCTCCATCAGGCCAAAGGAGGTGACACAGCTAAACTTAATTACTCCCATAGGGACAGACCCACAGGGATCAGGCCCTTGATTAATCTCATTGCCATGAGGTCCTAATCACCTGGCTAAAAGGCCTACCTGCTGGTCACTCATCATTTCTGAGAGAATTTAGAAACAGGATGCTATCCCACTCCCAGAAGGAAAGCAGAGGTGTATAAGCTCTGACAGGTATATAATCAGCTAGGAGGAAGATCAAAGGCAGCATGATATCAGAGGCTGTGGCTCCTGGAAATTACTGCTAGAGTATCTAAAATTCTTCTTAAAATTTTCAATAGTTTCAGAGTTTCTTGGGGGGAAAGATGAAGCTATATGAAGAGAAGTTTTACTAGAAGGGAAATCCCAAGGGTCACCAGAATTGACTCATCTTAAGAAGGCGTGCATGAGGTTATCAGCAGGTAGAGCAGCACTGTGAGAACCAAGCCCATCTGCTTCCTCTCTTCCCTCCCAGCACGTGGACTCACTGAGCGACAAAGGAATGCCTTTTGCTCTGCAAGCTCATAGAGGGCCTACTTCCACCTGCCCTTTCCGGCCCCAGTGATTCCTAGGATCTGCATACTTCTCCACCCGACCCACATGTAAGAAGGCTAGACTTAGATTAGGATCTGTGCTTTGAGTTTTACAGTAAAATCAGACTGCTAGTATTCCAAGCCCTGATAAGCTTATCTTGAATAACTTAAGCTCCCATTACCTTTCACTGGTAAATTTTTTATGAAGTCTTTTGCCCTTAAAGTTCTCAGTTATTTAAAACAAACCAAAAAAGAAAAGAAAAGAGACAAAGGTCTAAAGGCCTAACTATTCCTTCTGAGGGAGAACGCAGCATAGGCATTAACTCATCCAGCAACACATACTGAGCCATGGCTTTAGGTGACCAGTAATGCTATCTTCCGTGACCTTTGAGAGTTGTTGAGAAATAGAGCCCAGAACATTTATGTGGCCAATCCAAGTTCTCATCTCATATCCATCTCAATAGACAAACATATTCTTATATAGAAATCAGTATTTCTATCCTAAATATTCCTGTACCCCACAGTGAAGTAACACTCCATTCATAACACTCAAAGTACCCCTAAATTAACTTAAGTCCATTTCACACATTTCAGCTTCTAAGCTAACAAGCAAAAGCCTATTTGAGCTCCACCACATTCACTTCTCTGTGTGCCACATTACTCCAGAAAAGCCTGCAGAAACACAGCTGGTTCTGTGCTCCCGCTGTAGAGGACAGTGACTGAGAGCACAGACTCTGCCGCCAGTCAAACCTGGGTTCGAGTCCCAACTCTGGCATTCGTTAGTTCTGTATGCCTGAGCAAGTAATAACCTCCCCATAACCCAGTTTCCTCACCTATCAAGTGAGGATTCAAACGCCATCTATTTCACAGCCTTCTTGTCAGGATTAGGTTTGAATAAAATAATGCAGAGAAAGCGATTAGCATAGCGCAAGGCACAGTGTTCGGCTTTTGTTGTACTATTGTTTGGGTCACTTCTGCCTCATTACTAGAGGTCTTTGGTTCTACACTCCTATGACCCTATTTGCCATATCCCCAGCTTCAACAAAGTCTTATCTTGGACTAAACCCAGCGTTTGCAATCCAATCTAGTCTATATAATCAGGTATCTCAGCTCCTTAGAAAAAAGTGCCAAAGGAAGCACTATTTGTTCCGTTCCACAGCTGCAAATTTATCAAGTGCCTCTATCATAAACATGTAACTAGTTTTAAGGAGAATCACATGAGAATGTCTGGACACATCAATACCAGAAAAACAAGTCAAAGGTAGGTCCTACTATGACTAGGTCAATGGCATCATCTATAGAAATGAAAAATAACATCATAAAACACCAACTTTCAAAGCTTCTATTCCAATACAGAAATGTACCGAGGTTGGAACAACGTCCTAATTTTAACACCATTCCCAAAACACAGCTTTATACTATTTCTAATTTTCATAAACTAATCATCTGGCAAATATCTATACTCTTCACTTTCTATTTTATTATTTTATTGTATTATGTCTTTTTCTTTAAGACACCTAAAATCCCTTAGGGAAAAAGAATTCAAAGAATAAGCAAAGAAATACTTAAAAATCAATTAATCAAAAGAGGTATTGGATGCTCACTCCTCTGAAACATACATAATCTTATTTGATATCCCTCCTAATCATATTTCATGAGCACAGCAGAGTTCTCTCACGCTGCGTTCCTCAGGTTGGGGGCTGTCTGTTGCATTTGTAACTACTACAGGATATTTCCCCTCCACAGAGGAGACGGAAGTCTCCTACTATAAAGTGGGAGTTATTAAGAACCCAAAAAGTAGGAGTTAAGATCCTATATCTTCAAATTTTTAAAAGCATAATTCTATAGACGAAAAGAAAAAAAGATTTCAGCCACTCTACCTACCTGACTTCTCTGCTGAACAGCTCAAACTTGTGTCCAAAACCAAACTCTTCATTTGTCAGACTCCAAAACCCCTGCAGTAGCTGTTCAAAGCAGAAACCTGGGATCACTTCTGATTCCTTCCTCTTCTCCACCCAACCCATCCAATCCCATCACTACACCCTGCTGGTCTGTCCACTTCCCTCCATCTCCACTGTCCCACACTAGTCCCAGCCCATACTCCTGAACCACTGCGACCACCTTCTCTACTGGACGCCTGGGTTCCACTTGTCCTCACCAACCTATTCTCCACAGAGCGGCCGGACAGTGGCTTATCACTACACTCAGAATAAAAGCCAATTCCTTACAATGCCCTAGAAACAACTCATAGGATCTTGCCACACCCACCCCACTTCTCCTAACCCGTCTGGCATCTCTCTCCCTCATCTTCCTCTACTTCACCACCCACTCTGGGCTCCTTTCAGTTCCTTGTATACATCAGGTCATTCCCCCCTCAGGAACTTCCTTCACACATACTTTATATCTTTAATTTCTATTAGGCTGCAAGCTCCATAAGGCAAGAGAACTGTTTTTATTCAGCAATACGTACCCAGCACCTGACATAAAGTTTGGCACATAGTACAGGTGTTCAAAAAATATCTGAGAAAAGAATGAATGGATGGGAACAAAAAATAAATTTTAATGACAAACACCATCAACAATAAAATGGAAAGCAATTTAAGAAAGCCATACAAAAAACCAGCCTCAGTGAGAGGAAATTCACAATAAACCTTTTTAAATTTAATAGTCAAGATGGACACTCCTAAGAAAACAGATTCTTTCAGCAATGTTCTTGGGAACCAAAACAGAGATTAACAGAAGAGTTTTGGAAACCGAGTACAATGTGCCTCTTTTCAGATTTTGACAATCTGTTTTCACTGTTGAACTTGCTCTTCAATCTCATCTCAATAGCAGCCAAGAAGTAGCCCATAAAAGGAATATGCAAATAGTTAAAAACACTAACCAGAACTAAGACACAAATGTGCTGCCAGCTGTTCCAAATAATACAAACAATAAATGCCTTCACATCACTAATTTCTGAAACGCAAGGAAACGGGAGGGGAGGGTTGTAAATTCAAGCCCTGAAACATAGTGAAACCACAGCACTATGCCTGAGCCATCAGCCTTCACAGGATCAAACCAAGTGCTGCTTTTCGGCCCACTCCCTTCCAATTAAACAAGACACCCGATCTAAAGCACGATAGTTGCAATTCTGACCTACCCAAGAGTTCTATCCCTGCATGAAAACAGCTCAACCTTCTCCTGTGAGATTTTTCTCTTTTAATCATGAGGTCTCAGAATAAGGGCCCCAGTCTCCACCCTCTGTGGTTTGCTGGAAACAGTAATAAAGTACCTACATGCTTTGCCCCAATTTTCAAACCATCTAATAGAAATTAAAGATTTACTAGGAATAAGCTACAAGGTATCTTTTCTTTTCTGGTGGGCTGGAATTAAATCAACTTAATGTGGTTGTATTGGTTATCTGAGGTGGTTTGGTATTGCCTGCCATGTCTTTGGTTATTTTTTTGAACTGAATATGTAATAATTATAAATGCAAGTACATCTGTAGATAGTCTCTTTTAAAACATGGGTTAACTAGACAAAAGTAATTTAAAAGGGTTCTTATTAAAGACAAGGCTGAAGCTCCCCGAAATTTATCAGTATTTGGACAGCAAAAGCATACTGTTTCAGGCAAAAGATCCGGGTTAAGGGGTTCCTTCTTCACTAACATTAAGACTGCTCTGGGCAGCAATTTTTGCCATGTTCCCATCCTTTATGACCCAAAACGTGCTTACCTTACTTGGTATCAGATAGAGCTTAAAAAGCAGTTGATTAAGTCACTTTTCCTCTACAAAGTCCAAATATAGACTCATCCAACAAGATGTGAAGATTTACTCTATATTTTGAAGGGGTTTTACCTTAGAAGAATTGATAAGTATTTTACAAAAACAAATAAGGAAGGAAACTCTAATTCTAAAGCCACACTCAAAGCCCTCACGGCTCCGCTCGCAAGCACAGGGCAGAGCGCAGTGAGGACGTCACCACAAGCGCACTGGGCCGCTTCAGACGAGCGGGAGATGGAGCACCACTGAGCATGCACATCAGGTCTTCATTCGTGTGGCCTTATTCCCGGGGAGCCCAGCCACACTGGATCATTGCTCAGAATATTTTTATGTTTGATAATAGCCTTTTTGCCTTGAGTCTTACCATGGGGGAACTAAGAAAAAGCATTTTCCCCTGGAAAAACCAAGACACACAGTAAGATTAAAAGTGAGTGGACAAAGTCATATAACTGGTGACCACGCAAGAATTCATAACCTCTTTCCTAGCTCAGTGTTCAACATATCACATATTCCTGTTGGATATTCCACGTGCTAAGTGAAATAACCTTAATATCTGGATCCAGTGTAACAGAACAGTTTATAATTCTTGATACATTTAATATTATTCTGCATGAAGCATATTATCGCCAAAGGTATCTAAGTAAAACACTCAAGTCCTTAAAGTCTAGCCTGATGTTTTAAAAAGAAAATAAATCAATTATTATGATACTATTCACAAACTCAGGACAATTATAAATTCTGTGCAATTGTGAACTTAGGGCTGAGCACTTGAGCATGTGAGTAATTTAGGGTCGAGCATGCTGTCTTTTGCTGATGAAGGTCCTGATGTTTTGCTCTGTTGTTTCTTCCTGGTCAGTAGGCTGACCTCCCCTTAGCTGGGCTGCTACACATAGGGGAAATTACAGTTACTGACTTCAGAAGGTGAACGCCATCAATGCCTCAGGAAATGATCAAAATCACGCAGAAGCAGCTTGTTAACAAGGACAAATAAGCACAAGCCGTCCTTTCATGAAAGGCTAAAACGTCCTCTATCAAAAGTCATAATAACACACTTTTATAAATTTGGAGTCCCTGAAACAGTTACTCAAAGCAGTCAATTCAATTCACTACACCAGATAACTTCAGTAGCCACTTGAAGTAGTATTCCTTTATTGGCCTGGTCAAGTCACAAAGTTTACCACCAAGCTAAAGGGCTCCTTCCAGATCCTCGTTTATAAACCTGTACTGCATCACCAGCCACACCTCTCATGGCCCCACATATCCCCTCCACAAAAAGCTAATAAACTTGATTCCTGACTATGACTCCCATTAACTAAGAACCAAAAGATTAACAAAACTCTTAAATATGACTCAGCAAAATGATCTAATTAACAAATAGTCGAGAAAAACATGTTTTTGAAAGTAAAATTAACCACATGAAAACAAGAGATAAGGGGGAAGATGTGGCTGTAAACATGATGTTTGTAAGACGGCCAGGAAAGAGCCCACATTTTTCTTCAAAGGCTTAAGAATCAGCAGCAATAACCCAAACCTATCATGGCCAAAGGTGTTTTTACTGGAGTTGTATTCAATTTTGGCAGTTTTCCACATAATGTTTCTTCTTTTTGATCTTTTGTTTTATAGAATTGCATTTGAGAGCTTTTACAATTTCTTTTCGGTACCAATTCTGAAATGAAACGGACTTCGGGTAAGAAAAATGAAGAATCTCATTACCCAGCAAAGTCATCTCTCTAGCCCCTCCACCGTCATAAGTCACCATAGTTTTTACTGTTTCTCTCTCCCTCTCAGAAATAAAAACAAATAAAACGGCCCATGAATTTTGACAATTTGGTATGTAAGTTATATTTAATTTTATGTTTATGCTTATGCTAACTGCTTAACCTGAAGCAATACAGAGCCCTGACTTTCGAAAACGAAAAAAAAGGTCTTTCATCCTCCTACAAGGAAAATCTACCATCAGAATTTAGTATTCGTTAAGGAACTGTAAACCCGCGCGCCGCCCGCCTCCGCTCTGTCAGTCACACACACACGTGGCCCCGCCCCCGCCCTGTCAGTCACCCGCAGGCCCCGCCCCGCTGTCAGTCCGCGGCTCTGGCCGGCGGCTGAACCGGCGGCGCTGACGTCAGCTGGCGACCGCGGCCGCATTCCTAAACAGTTCAGACAAACCCACTGGTGGGAAGCTTCGAAAGCCCTCAGCTGTAGTGCAGAAAGCAAAGGCTTGGCGAGCAGCCAGACTCCTGAGCTCAGCATTTTGTAATGCACTTCCTTTTTACTTAACAGCTTGCATAATGCTCTTAACCCTTCCTTCACCTGCACCACGCCTTTAACCCCTTCTTTTCCTGGTCGAACTTCAAAGCAAACTTCGGAACTCGGTCTCCCATAGGGTTTTAATATATTCTGCACCAAATCACAACTGACTGATTTTTAATATCGCTGAAGAGGCAATTTAATTAAATACACATGCTTCCCCTAAACAGCCCACTTTTTTTTCCCTTAAAGCAACGTTACTTTTCAAGCAAGGAAACTAAAACATTTTATTAAAACAATATATTTTAATGTTCAATTTTTTCCCTTCCTTCCTAATCTCTCTCTTAGAAGTTATTTTTTCAAGAGATAATACCTTCAAATGGTCCAAACACAGAAAGAACAAGAGAGTATTATGCAGTGACAAAAATCTCCCTCCAACCCTGTGCCCCAATCATCCGGTTCTCACTCCACAAAAACTTACGTGATTTATTTCCCTTGTATTCACCCAGAAGTAGTTTAGTTACATATGAGGAAACACAAATATATTCTATTTTCGCCCTTTTTCACACAAATGATAGACATCACACGTGCTGTTCTCTTTTGCTGCTGCTGCTTTAGAACTGCATAGAATTTCATCACGATTTATTCACTGGTCCCCTGTATATGAGCATTTAGGTAATTTTCAATCTTTTTGCTATTACAAATAATGCTGCAGTGAAAATCTTGTATAAATATATCTCTAAAATAAATTCCAAGATGGAGAATTGCTGAGTCAGAGCAAATATGCATTTGTAATTTTGAGGTGCCCACAAAACTGCCCTCCATTGAGGTTGTTCCTCTTACCCTCCCACCAGCAGTGCCTAAGGATTCTATTTCCCTCCTGCAGCTCAGACTGTCTCCTGAATTAAGAGGCTCTCCTTTATTTCATAAGGATCCCAGATACTTTGGTAGGCCATTGTTACAGGCCATTGTTACCAAGCTTCCTTATTTTTGTAAAACAGATCTGTGAAAAAAATGGTATCTCAGTATAGTTTTAATTTATATTCCTTATATAAATGAAGTTGACCACCTTTTTATAAATTTAAGAGCCATATGTATTTCCCTGTGAACTGTTAAATCATCACTTTTGCTCATTTTCTATTGTATTGTTCATCATTTTCTTAGAGCTCTACATTTTTAGGAAAGTAGCCTTTTGTCTGTGATGAGAGTTTGAACGAGCTTTTTATATATTAAGGAGATTAGTCCTTTGTTGTGATAGGAGTAGCAAAAAATGTTTTCCCAGTTTGGTGATTTATTTTGGTGGTTTCTGCCATACAGAAATTTGGGGCTTTTATATAGCAATCTATTCTTTTATGGCTTCTGGTTATTCTATCAGACATAGAGTGTCATTCCTCATGCAGTTTAAAAAAGAATTAGCCTGTGGTTTCTTCTAATACTTATTAGGTTTTCAGTTTCACATTTCAATATTTGGAGTTTTAACTTTGGTGTTTTCCTAGATGGATATCCACTAGTCCCAACATTATCTACTAAATAATCTATCTTTCCTCACTGATCTGAAATGCTACCTTTATTATATTTACTAAGTTATTTTATGTCAGTGGGGTTCATAGGATTTTTATGCTGCATTTATCATCAGTGATCACTTTAAAATCTAGCAGAAAGTAAGATATGTTTTCCATAGACAACATGATCCAGTTTCAATAAATACATTTCAGATTTGGGGAGTCTTGTTTATTTTTAAACCAAACTAAATCCTTTTCAAGAATTCTGGGATAAATTAAAGCACAGTATCACTGGGTTACATTTAAAGGCTTATACTGAAATCGTATCTAATGTCATTTCAAAGTAACTAGCCTTTTGGAAATAAATATCCATTCAGAAACATTACTCCTGACCAATTATGGCAAGTACTTTTAGTTTTCATAAAGACTTCAGATAATTAGCAGAAAGATGTAAAATGTTGAAAGCATTGTTAAAGCAACATGTTGATACCAACTGCATAAATCTTTGCCTTTTAATATCTCCTTTAAAGAAAAACGAGGGACAAATGAGGATGAAATAGTCTTTCAACTAGTTTTTGCCCTTCTTTCCCTATCTGTTAGAGATTATTACATCTGGTCTCTATGAAATTCCTAGGTTTACATTTATGTAAACCATCATACTGATAACAATTACTTATTCTATTGAGTACACAAATGATTAAGCATACAAATGGTTTCAAGTTTTAGGAGATGTTAAAAGATAGCAATATGCAACATTCATCAGTTGTTGAAGACACAGCAGAACCCACTGTTTTGAACAGGACCTCATAAAGTTTGGCAGATGGTTCCCTAAAGGGGTAGCAAGACGACAGAGACCTTCAGACATAAGGTTCAAAGTACCTGTATGTTAACGAGGAGGGGAGGGCAGGAGGCAGGAGGCAGGAGGCAGGCGACAGGCAGAAGGAGAGCACAGAACTGCCAGAGGAAGAAGTCCCAAACTGGGAGAGGCAGAAGATCTTAACGCAGCTCAGGCTGTCCTCTATATGGTGAGACTATCATTTACCCCACAGGAGGCCCAAGTCTCAGCCCTCTCAGTACAGGCCTGCCACAGAGCTACAGGACCACAAACGGTGTCAAGAGAAAGCCTTTAAAGGTATTTTCCTGTGTGATAGACACCCGCACATATGCAGTTTTTAAAGTTCTCAAATGTAACTCAAACAAGACTTTATCCTTCTAAGATATGGTGCTACAATTACATTTATGAAGTTACTAATTTAAACTCTGAGTCCATTTCCCTATAAAAACTATGACACAGAGAATAAAATCCCAACAGAAATTACTTTAAAGCTCCTGACACCCTTCCCCTAACATACCCTTCTACTCTTTTCTTTCAAGGAGCCCACACTCTGGCCTGTTTCGGAGCAGGGCCTGCTGTTTCTCAAACGTGCCTGCTGACTTTGCTCACATTTTCCTATACCTGGAATATCCTCCCCAAAACAGTGAATACCAGTCTCTAAACTCACATCTTCTCCCATCTTCTGGAGGATCAAACGCCACCTTCTCTGTAATTTCTTCCCCTCCTGAGGAGTCAGCCCTCAGAAACTCCACTGGCATCTCCAATGATGATGAAGAATGTTAAAGAGAAATGTCCTCAAAGTACATGTTTAAAATTCTCATTTTAATATGAATATGAAAAAAACTAAGGAAAAACTATACTCCAATAATGGAAAAAGATGGACCATTATCAAGAAAAAAAATGTAGGTCCTCTTTATTAAAAATCTACTTGGGTAGGGGCTGGCCCCGTGGCCGAGTGGTTAAGTTCGCGCGCTCCGCTGCAGGCGGCCCAGTGTTTCGTTAGTTCGAATCCTGGGTGCGGGCATGGCACTGCTCATCAGACCACGCTGAGGCAGCGTCCCACATGCCACAACTAGAAGAACCCACAACGAAGAATACACAACTATGTACCGGGGGGCTTTGGGGAGAAAAAGGAAAAAATAAAATCTTTAAAAAAAAAAAATCTACTTGGGTATTGCATTTATGTAAACAAAGTATACACTTCTTTTTCTTTTCTTTTTCTTTCTTTTTTTTTTTTGGTGTGGAAGATTGTCCCTCAGCTAACATCTGTGCCAATCTTCCTCGATTTTTCGTACTTGGGACACCGCCACAGAATGGATTAATGAGTAGTGTGTAGGCCTGTGCCCAGGATCCAAACCCACAAATCCTAGGCCACTGAAGCAGAGCACGCAAACTTAACCACTACACCACCTGGCCAGTCCCAAGAAAGTAGATATTTCTTATTAGTCTCTTCTTTTAGGGGGGCAGAGTGAGGCTGTCAGCTTACCCACTGCACCTTCAAATGCAGCTTTCCATCAACTTACAAATTAAAAGGAATATAAAAGAGGATAAAGCTTTAAAGCATACTTTAAATATGGTACTATTAAAAACCAACCCCCAGCAACAGGATGATTACAGATAAGTTCTACTGCTCTCCCATTCCTTGAAGCTCTGGCTATCATCTCATGGACCCCTAGGACCTGTGGCCCTATCTGTCATGCTGTAAGTCCCACCAGTATTGATTCATATGCCTAAGGACTCAGAACTCCTAAGGTTAGGATGAGAGGCATCCACCAGTTCTCAAATCGAATGAGGCATCAACAGCACCTGCGTAACTCAAGAAATATACAGCGTCTCAGGACTCAAGCCCCAGACTTCCTGAAGTATAACAGCAGATGGCAGGGCCCAGGAATCTATTTTGTAAAACAAACTCCCCAGGTGATCATCTGATTTGCACACAAGCAGTTTGGAAGATGAGAAGATGGGGCAGGGCCATGAAGGGTGGTGATAATCCCTCTCCTCTCTTGGATCGACCTTCTCTCTCCCATGTCTCAACCCCAACAAAGAGGAGGCAGCTACTGCGAGAAAAGAACAGCACAGCAAGAGTTACAGGAATCTAATGGCCACAGGAGCTTCCTCTCGAAAGCCCATCTGCCCTTGTCTACCTTAAGGTCTGCTACCCAACAACACATCTGAACCAGAGAAGGCAAAACAGGGATGGCAGTTCCCCTTGCCGGGTGGTAGCCATGAGCTTCAGGAGGGTGCTGGAAGCCCTTTGAGGTTTTCCATATGTCTCAATTTACACCATTCTTTGCCTAAAGACTGGAAAGTAACTAAAATTTAGTCACAGGGAACAAGAAAAAAATGCAATCATTTTAAGAATTCAACTGATAAATGAGAAGTGGGTAGGGGGGGTTCCTGTGGTATAAAAAATACTTTTTTAAACCTCCCAGGATGGTTATTAAAGAGACATTATGAGGTCACCTAATTCATCTCTTACCAGGCAAGACTACAGCTAATACTATCCAGGGAAATATACTTCAGGGGCTGAATTTCCACCTAATTTAATTGCTCTCACTGTCAAAAAATATTACTTAAATACCAAGAAGTTCATAAGATTGGAAACTAAGAACTGAGCATTAAAAACTGCTTACTTTTTGGGCCAGCCCCCGTGGCCTAGTAGTTAAGTTCAGCGTGCTCCGCTTCGGCAGCCTAGGTTCGATTCCCAGATGCCGACCTATACCACTCTTTTAGCAGCCAAGCTGTGCTGGCAGCCCACATACTAAAAAATAGAGGAAGACTGGCATGGATGTTAGCTCAGGGCAAATCTTCCATAGCCAAAAAAAAAAAAAAAAACCTGCTTCCTTTTATGGCAAAAATCTATACTGGTCAAAAAAGTTTTCAACTCCCACACAGTGCCCAAGTATTGATTATTCTGTACAATTCCAGAATCTTGTCTGCATGTTAGTTTTCTCTTCTGACTTTATTCAAAAGGTTCTCTTTTCTTTCCCAAGTGCACTCTCTAGGTCTGGAGACAAAGTTGCTCCTTGTCCCTGGCTCCTCTGTGTGATGAAGTACCCATGCGAGAACTAAAGGAGCTAAGGGCTCATAGTGGGCTCACTTGTTAGTCTGTCAAAGACTGAGGCTGCCAGCTGCATATGGATTAGAATGGTCCTGTTTACAATGGCTCCCTGCTCTATAGCAAGAGGAATGGGACCGACCACATGCCACATGGTTTAGAAACCCCAGGCCATGTTTTACATTTTAGTTTAATTTTTCTAAAGCTAATAACATAGCTTTCACAGCCCAAAAAGAGTTCTGAACCGTAAAAACTCTAGATTTTTGGTAACATATAAACTGTGCCCCAGTGAAAAACCAATCTTAAATTACTGCCTCAGGTGGGGGTTTTCTAATAAGTGCTGCTGATGGTTTCAAGGTAGTCTTCAAGGACCAGAAAGAGTTACCTTAAGAAAGATATCAAAGACATGTGTCCTCAATGAAGTCTGAAATCTTTGGCTTCTAAATTAGATGTGTCAATTTGGCAAGTGACATCACTTGTAAACAGCATATTATTACCAACGCAATGCACAACTGCTCCCTTGTTTTATTACGGGATCCCAGACTTAGATACGTACATTTCCCCCCTGTTCCCTAAGTGTACAACATTAGAGCAGGGATATTTGTTTGATTTATTAATTTCTACATTCCCAGGTCCCATCACATTGTTCAAATCATTATTGATGAATGAATCTTGCCCAATTAAAGTATATACAAAAATGAAGTTAATTTCTCTCATTCATTTAGATATAAGACTCAACTATATACATATACAAGTATAAATTAGGCATTATGCCCAACAATGCAAATTCTAAATCTGCCCATGGGGACCAAAACAACAGTTATTGTGAGAAGAATAACTTTGAATTTCCTGAGTTGGGGGCACTGGACACTTAACCTTTAAGGTGCAAAACTGTATGTATTTAATAAAATTGAATCCCATGAGAATTCTAATTTCCACATGCACCCCTACAGCACTGTAATCTAAAAGCCACACAGTTTCTTGTTCTCTGCAGAAACTTAATCATTAAAAACACCTTCATTTGGAGAGCTTCTGGGTATAATATTTCCTACATTAAAAAAGAGAATCACTGGAGATTCATCTATATATTGCTCCCAGAACCAATGCTGCAAAAGTTTAACTTAAATTTACACTTCAAGTGATAAAGGCTTTATATGGATTGGGAGCCAAATCTAACTAAAGCAAAATTCCAATGATAATGAGTGATATCATGGCAAAATTCCATTGTCATTTTAAAAGTTCTATTGTGACTAATGATTAAAATTTCAAGCATTTATAGGTGCATCTTCAAAACCACTCTCACCAGTGACTCCTCCATTCCCCTAAATGTACTTACAATTGTTATAAGTAATCTTTTCTAATCCTCACAAATAAGGTCCTGTAATTCTACAGAGTGTGGGCTTAATTACTGCTTAACACTAAACACTAAAGAGCATCTCACACACAGAAATAGCTACTAACTGCTACCACAACTTGAGATGTACATGTTCCATAAAAGATATTTTAAGTGACAAAGAGTTAGTCCTTGAATTTTGTCCCATCTTTAAAGAAATTCTGGAATGTTTTTTCCTGTCTCTCCTTTTACCCCTGGAGCTGGGGTGAGAAAAACGAGAATGGTTATCAGTATGGGTAGAGACTCAGGCACACAGATAGGGGAGTACTTGGGGGAGGGGGAGCGAGAAGGACAAAAGAAGTGGCAGCAGGGAGAGAGGGGACTGGTCTCGCCTGTTCGTAAAATGATTAGCTTAATGGGACATTTGAACAGTGATATTATTCTGGAAACATTTATGCTCAAGCTTCTCTTATAATACATCAAACTAAGAAGAGGCCACATTAAGTTGATGCTGCTAAGGAAATTCTATTACAAAGTACAAGTCATGAAATACAAAATATGCAGGGATAGCCTACCCCATACAACCATCTCCATGTCAAACTCTGACACTTCTCTTTAGACAGATGAACAGAGAAGACTTAAGTAGCATTTTTGATATACCAATATCCCATGACATACTCATACTGTTTTTACCAGCTATTTACCAGATAAATTTCCTTCATATTTTTAACCTATCTCATCATTATCTATACATTCTCTATTTTTTAAAAAGTACTTTTTCAATATACATTACTCAGAATATCTGGAATTAGATTTCAGTTTATTCTCCTTGTGAACTGCGTTTTAAACTTTATCTCCCCATAGATCATACTTAAACTGGCTAAAGCTACCATCTTTGGAAAAACCTTGGTGTGTCCTTGTAGTGGTACCTCTGAAAAGAGAGTGGAAACCTTCTTAACATAAGAGATTTCCTCCTTCTTTTGGTTCACCAGCCCCCCCTTGTTTAGCACTCAGTATTGGGCACTCCAGGTCAGGAAACCACGGGAAGACCGTGAATGAAAAGAAAAGAAAAGCTAAGGGCAATGTTATTGGAGATCACCAAAGCAAAAACCAGAACACAAGAAGTGTGAAAAAAGCTAGCACTGGTAGTCCAAATGTATAGAAAAATAAAAACAAATACAGAATTTTGAGATAAAAGATAAGTTAATGAGAAGCCTGTTTGAATTCAAGGTTTCAAACCAAGACAAATTACATCCAACTCTGATTAAAAATATATTGTCAAAAGGGAGCCAGGAACCACCATCAGGGTTCCCCACAAGTCAAATGTAAGGAGCAGAAAGGCTCTAGCAGTCAGAAGAGCCTCCACTTGGCTTTGCCCTGGTCACCATTTTCATCAACCACTTGGGATGGACTCAGGAGCAGGCTCAGCAAGAATGAGGAGACAACAATCTGTGGGGCTCCCTTATACCCAGAAAGACAGAAGGTTCAGAAGGATTCGGCGGTCCAGAACAAGAAATAGATATAAAATAACAAAAAAAGAAAGATAAATATAAAGTAATACCCTGGAGCTAACAAGTAAGCTGCTCATCCATAACATAAGGTCTTACCTATGAGCAATTCATGTGAAAGACAACACCAAGGATAATATTTACATGCTCAACACAGCACATGGCTGTCTGTAAAGAAATCCAACAAAAACATCAACTTGGGCTATAATACTGAAATTACAGTTTTTAAACCTTCTTAGCATGCCCTGTGCTGGTTGCGTCCTATCTAAAGCACTGTATGCTTTTCCAAGGACCACATTTAAAAGGGGTGATGAGAAACAAACACTTGAGGGAAGCCAGCAAGGATTATGGAAGCTCTGAAGCTACATCAAAGAGGGATGGGAGACAGAGCTTTTGCAGAATAACGTAGAAAAGAATCGACATAACTCTTGTTCAATATGTGAAGATGTGCCCTGTGAAAGATGGGAAAGGCAGAATTAGGACTATATTGGAGGGCTAGGAATCCACACAACAGGACAAGCTACCTAATATTAAAGCTGCTCGAAACTGCCTTGGAAACCAAGAGTTCCTCATCTCTAAAAGGGAAGCCAGGGGCCGGCCTGGTGGCGCAGCAGTTAAGTTCGCATGTTCCACTTTGGTGGCCTGGGGTTCGCCGGTTTGGATCCCAAGTACGGACATGGCACCACTTAGCAAGCCATGCTGTGGCAGGCGTCCCATATATAAAGTGGAGGAAGATGGGCATGGATGTTAGCTCAGGGCCAGCCTTCCTCAGCAAAAAGAGGAGGATTGGCAGCAGATGTTAGCTCAGGGCTAACCTTCCTCAAAAAAAAGGGAAGCCACGCCAAGGCAGAATGAAACAGTCAAATAGAGACAGAATAACGACCTGCCGAGGATGCTCTATCCTCTTAAACAAAGTTCCCCAAAGCTACTTCCAACCCGTGACCCTGGACAGCTCCTGACTCTCCAGGTGAAAAAGAAACTGAGGCCAGACCAGGGAACCGCCTTGTTCAGGTATCACAATCATAAAATAGCAAAGTCAGAACCTGAGGCCAGCCTTCCAAACTCCCAATCCACGCTCTTCATTCTGTTCCATCTTCTCACTCCAAGTATGAGGCCACTTTGACCCTCGCCCACGGAGAAGCATTCTCTTCATAAGAGTTCATTCACACTTGGGAAGTAGGGGTTGGAAGAACAAATCACCTTGTTTGGGACAAGCGATTTTGTTTTTCACTTCTTTCCGTAATCTTCAAAGGTACTCACACAGCGCAAGAAATACCAATCCTTAATGTACACAGATACCATACATGTTTTCCCACTAACAATTCAGCTCTCAGGGCTTTACAACCAGAGGATTCAGGTCCTTCTGGCTCACAAAGAGGAATGCCTCATTGTTCAAGCCTTTCACCTAATTCAGTGAGGGTTGACAGACCCTAGAAAAGGGAAAAGAGGATCTTATTTTTTCCCCTCAGTCAAAAAGACACAGACGGAATCTCCACTGGCCAAAGACAGAGTAGCTTCAGTGTGTAAGACAAACTGGAATGCCAGTATCAGTAATTTCCTCACTCCAGTCACATATGAGGATTTAATCCACAATCAGACAAACTCAATGTTTTCAATCAAAATACATTTTCAAATAATAGACGCTGATTATCTTTTTACAAAGCCACACAACTAGCTCTCCTTTGGCCTCCTGAACTGCCATTCAGCCATATAACCCAAGGTCACCCTTCCTTTCCTCACTAACAAGCACCCTAATAACACTAGTCTACAAATCCCATTTGCGCCCTAACTCAGAGAAAATTATCCTCAGAATTGATATCACACAATGCCTGGTTTAATCATAAAAATCACAATCTTAACAAACCTCTGCTGGAGCTGAGCAGTTGCCAGATGCTGTGCTAAGTACTTTACAGGATGTTGATAAGGTACATATTATTATCCCCATATTATACATGGAGAAAACAAGCCTCCAAGAGATTAAGTCACTTGCCCAAGGTCAAGAGCTACTAAGGGTTACGATCAGACTTCAAACTCAGAACTCCACGTTCCCACGATCTGAACCCCAAATAATGCTGCCTGCCTACTCTGCTCAAGGAGAGCGCTGCTGGGGGCTCCAAGCATCCCCTGGAACCATGGCAAGGGAGGGGGTCCCAAGTTCACGCGAGTTTCACAGGGACAGGATGGCACAAAGTACCATTCTTTGAAATACTGCTGAGATACTGTTTTGTAACCAGAGGCTTAAACGGCAGCAGGAGGGATTAAGTTTAGACACGAAAACGATCTTCCTTTGCTTTGAAGGTAACTGGAAAGACTCTAATAGTTATATTAACAATGGTTAAATTTTAATTGCTTTCTGTGTTAGGCACTGGAAGCTAACTCCTCTTTTCCCTCTCAATGTGGATTGAATGGATTTGGACCACAGACCCCATTCTCTCTACGTGGAGTTAGTGAGCTAAACAGGCAGCAAAGATTCCATCCCCTTCAGAAGTCACCCCTCACAACAGCCTGGTTGTCACTGATGGGCTGCACGTGCCATAGTCCCTGGAGGGCCCCCGCGGCAGAGCTGAGATTCACTGCACGTGCAGACCAACAAAACAAACTGCCATTTTTCTCCTGAAATGTGGATTTAGTCACAACTGCCACCCTCCGAGCATTTCACTGATTCCCTAATGTAACACTCAAGGTGAATCCGATTAAGATCAAATTTATTACAGGTAAATCCAATGCATTTAAATTATTTTAGGTTAAGAAACTGATTTTGATTATTGCTCTACATAAACACATTTTTGTAGGATATTTTAAAATATATAGCATTACACACAATTGAGATAATGTTTTGTTTTTGGAGGGGGAAGAATACATTCTGAACTAATTTAATGATTTAATGTTTTTTAGATTAAGTCTAAATCAACGTTCAAAACTGAATAACCTACTTATTTTGTACCACAAACAAACTCAGCTAGATATTGACAATAAGGCAACAAGTCCTAAGACCTGTTTTAATTCCAGGTCTCTCTTACTACTTACTACTGGGACAATCATGAGTAAGTCATTAACCTCTCTGAAAAGCAGTTCCCTAACCTGTAAACAATAATTTTTTAAATTCTGAAAGACAAACTTATGGATATTATATTTTTTATTAAGATTATGATAGTTTACAACCTTGTGAAATTTCAGTTGTACATTATTGTTAGTCATGTTGTAGGTACACCCCTTCACCCTTTGTCCCCTTCCCTCAACCCCCCTTTCCCCTAGTAACCACCAATCAGTTCTCTTTGTCTATGTGTTATCTTCCACCTATGAGTGGAGTCATACAGAGTTCGTCTTTCTCTATCTGGCTTATTACACTTAACATAATACCCTCAAGGTCCATCCATGTTGTTGTCAATGGGACGGTTTTGTCCTTTTTTATGGCTGAGTAGTATTCCAGTGTGTATATATACCATATCTTATTTATCCAATCATCAGTTCCTGGGCACTTACTTACGTTGGTTCCACGTCTTGGCTATTGTGAATAATGCTGCGATGAACATAGGGGTGCATGGGACTTTTGGAATTGCTGATTTCAGGTTCTTAGGATAGATACCCAGTAGTGGGATGGCTGGGTCATAAGGTATTTCTATTCTTAACTTTTTGAGAAATCTCCATACTGTTTTCCATAGTGGATGCACCAGTTTGCATTCCCACCAACAGTGTATGAGGGTTCCTTTTTCTCCACAACCTCTCCAACATTTGTCACTCTTGGTTTTGGATATTTTTGTCATTCTAACAGGTGTAAGGTGATATCTTAGTGTAGTTTTGGGTATTATATTTTTTAATTTATTTTTATTGAGATATAATTAACACTATATTAGTTTCAGGTGTACAACGTAATGATTCAATATTTGTCTGTATTGCAAAATGATCGCCACACTAAGTCCAGTTAACGTCTATCACCATACATAGTTAGAAAATTTTCTTGTGATGAGACATTCAAGACCCACTCTCCTAGCTACTTTCAAATATGCAATACAGTATTATTAACTAAAGTCGCCATGCTGTACATTACATGCCCATGACTTACTCATTTTATAACTGGAAATTTGTACCTTTTGACCCCCCTTCACCCATTTCGCCACCCCCCCCCCATGCAACCACCAATCTATTCTCTATATCCATGAGCTCAGTTTTCAGTTTTGGTTTTGGGGTTTTTTTTTTTTACATTCCACATATACGTGTGAGATCATACTGTATTTATCTTTTTCTATCTGACTTATTTAACTTAGCATAATGCCCTCAAGATCCATCAGCTGTAGCAAATGGCAAGATTTCACTCTTTTTTATGGCTGAATAATATTCCACTGTGTGTATACTGCATTTTCTTTATCCATTCTTCCACTGATGGATATTTAGGTTGTTTCTGTATCTTGGCTATTGTAAATAATGCTGCAATGAACATGGGGGTACATATATCTTTTTGAATTATTGTTTTATTTTTCTTTGGATAAACAGCCAGAAGTGGGATTGCTGGACCATAGGGTACTTCTATTTATAATTTTTTGAGGAAGCTCCATACAGTTTTCCATAATGGCTACACCAATTTACATTCCCACCAACAGTGCACAGGGTTCCCTTTTCTCCACATCTTTGCAAACATTTGCTATTTCTTGTCTTCTTGATAATAGCCATTCTAACAGATGTGAGGTGCTATCTCACTGTGGTTTTGATTTGCATTTCCCTGTTGATTAGTGATGTTGAGCACCTTTTCATGTACCTGTTGGCCATTTGTATGCCTTCTTCGGAAAAATGTCTGTTCAGATCCTCTGCCCATTTTAATAGGATTTTTTTTTTTTTTTTGCTGAGTTGTATCTATTTATTGATAAATATATTGTTGTATAAATACATATATTTATATATTTTGGCGATTAACCCATTATCAGATATATGATTTGCAAATATTTTCTCCCATTCAGTAGCTTGCCTTTTCATTTTGTTGATGGTTCCTTTGCTGTGTAGAAGTATTTAGTTTGACATAGTCCCATTTGTTTATTTTTGCCTTTGCTCTCTTTGCTTTTGCAGTCAGATCCAAAAAATCATAGCCAAGACTAATGTCAAGGAGGCTATGTTTTCTTCGAGGCATTTTATGGTTTCAGATCTTACACTGCAGTCTTCATACACAAAAATTAACTCAAAATGAACTGATGTAAGATAGCGGTCAAGTTTCATTCTTTTGCATGTAGCCATCCAGTTTTCCCAACACCATTTATTGAAGAGACTGTCCTTTCCCCATTGTACATTCTTAGCTCCTTTGTTGTAAATTAATTGAACATATGTGCATAGGTTTACTTCTGGCTCTCTATTCTGTTCCACTAATCTGTGTGTCTGTTTTTATCCCAATACCATACTATTTTGATTACTATAGCTTTGTAATAGAGTTTAAAATCAGGGAGCATGATGCCTCCAGCTTTGTTGTTCTTTCTCAAGATCGTTTTAGCTAGTCGGGGTCTTTTCTGGTTCCATACAAATTTTAGGATTGTTTGTTCTCTTCCTGTGAAAAATGCCATTGGAATTTTGATAGGGATTGCACTGAATGTGTGAATTGCTTTGGGCAGTATGAACATTTTAACAATACTAATTCTTCCAATCCATGAGCATGAATAATATCTTTGCATTTATTTGTGCATTCTTCAATTTCTTTCATTAACGTCTTAATAGTTTTCAGTGTACAGATCTTTCCCCTCCCTGGTTAGATTTGTTTCTAGGTATTTTATTGTTTTTGATGCAATTGTAATTGGAAATGTTTTCTTAATTTTTCTTTCAGATAGTTCATTATTAGTGTAGAGAAATGCAACAAGTTTTTGTATATCGATTTTCTATCCTGCAATTTTACTGAATTATTATATTTATAACACTTAGAGATTAACTATCTCCAGTTCAAAAATTTAATAAGGAATATCTGGAAGACATTAGAAGGATCACTCATTTAAACACTCCCCCCTGCAAAAACAAAAAAATCCTGTGTTTTCTGAATATTTTTATTCAACAGCAAGTAAATATTTTAACCAAAAACTTAAATTTAAAAATGTGTAATTAGTTTATTTGTGAATGTAGAGTTTTTTCCTTTTCTTTAAACTATTTAAACCAAGGTAATTTAAGTTAAATATGCTATGCCACTAAAAAAATAAATAAAAGATCTGACACTCAACACTGCCATCTTACATTTGTACAGCATTTTGTGAGCTAAATAAAATGTTTCATTCACATATGAATAGAAACATTCAATTCTCACAATAAACCTGTAAGGTGAGGAGGGTGAAGTGTTATAAGGGTAATTTTGCAAGAGATAAGTAAGACATCTAGCGCACACTGCTCGAAGTAGTGTAGGTGCTTCTGGAAGCCTGGCCCTCTGGGTGCGCCCGCCCAAGCTCACGCGTGCCTCCAAACACCGACTGCGTCTTCTGATCGCAGTGTATTCGGCAGACTTGTAAAGAAACACCAACTTCCAGGATTTTTTTGTTTCCAAGCAACATACTGACTTAGAATGCCTTAAAGCAACACCTACTCCTCAAAAAATCATATGTAAAGGTTACTAAGATATTCAAGTTGACAGCCCACTGACCCCCACTGAGTAAAGCCATTTTCTTTACTCTATCTGAATAATTTAGAAAAAAGTAAATTCTCCGAGAACACTTTAATATCCGATTACTAATATTGTCCATGGTTTATTGTGTCTTACTGATAAAACTTTGCATAAAAGGTCAAGTGACTAAAACATCTTAATTTATAAATTAGAAATTCTAAATCTTAACCTCTCCAGATACAAAAAAAAATAGAATTTTTTAACCAAGTGTCTTTCAATGTTTGAAATCCATTGTTTTAAAGACAGGTTTTTTAAAAATCAATTAAGTATTTACTGAGTTATCACCATGTGTCTAGCCCTATGCTCGTTTAATCAATTAAACCATTGATTTTTATCTTAACTCTGACATTGCTTAACTCAGTATTCAAAGATGACACCCTGACAGATCCATATCTGTGTGCAGGTATGAATAGGGGAAAAAAAAATCAATGCACAGCACACAGTCTTTTTTGTACAGCGCAAAGACTGCTGTTACTCTTTGCACAGCCTGCCGTCTGTCCTGTGTCGGGCTGTCAGGCAAGGCTATGCAAGAACACACCCTGTGCCACCCCATATACCTGTGTCCCTTCACCAGGTTGGACTGCCTGCACAGAAGTTTTCTCAGCACCGAGCAGCCATACCATCTGTCTGAAATGGTGTCCCCTTTATTAAAGGAGCCTTTCTGCTCAGCTTCCAGGCCACGGTAGCCTTGCTGACGGGCTGAGACACTATAAATGTACTCCCTCCGGTACTAATGTTTAGCACATCCCCTAACTTATAAATGGGATTTTATCACTCCATGAAATGAGCACAATAGGCTTTCATTTTGCTCCTCATGACTGGGCACAAGGCTAATTAGAGCCTCTTGCTGACAAGTCTAACTCCTCAACATGGCACACAAGGTTCCACTACGGTCTGGCCTGTCTCTACTAGGTCCTCTCCTACCACCGAACTCAGCACCAACTATGGAAGCCGTGCAGAATCTGAATCACAAAAGGGAGGTAATTGTTTCCTACCTCCACACCTCTGAAAAAGCTTTACCTGCTGCTTAGAATGTATTTCCATAACTCCTCTTCTGACCAAACACCTCTTCCTCTCCCAAGAGCATCTGCCTGGCCAACTCCTCTGATTTCTCATCGCTGGTTCCAAGCTTCCCCTTCTCTTCTGGAAGCCTTCACAGATCCCCAGGAAGAAGTGGTAACCCGCTTCACACACATCAGTCAGAGGGTACTTAGTGCACGTCAATCAAGTTACACGCCTTGAGGCCATCTTACTTTCCACCCGGTGAGCTCCAAGAAGATGGGGAAGGGGTCCGATTCAGCTTGGCATTCCCAGTACTCAGCCAGTGCCGTGGCAAATCAAATAGTCAAAACTGGAGGGAGAACCAGTACTGCTCAGCAGCCCAGGGAACTCTTTCCATGCAGGGGCTGCCAGGGCCCAAGCAGTCAGGTCCCGCTAACTCCCTCACGAGCAGCCCTGGAGAAGACACTGAGTGGGTTGGCAGCCCAGGGAGCATGCCCAGAGACAAGGATACACTTCCCCAAGCAAGAGCAGCATAAGTGGGCTTCCTCTCGTACCGGGCAGAGAGGAAGCGACGAGGCAAACACTCCAATAGCACTTCCACCAACCTGAAGGAAGGGAATTTCCTAATCATAAAAGCTTGCCTTTTATCTCAATGTATATAGCCTTGTCTTCTACATTAAGCAGTAAACTGCTGTTTTGTAGTAGAAATAATTCAATCCAGCAGAGCACGGACATAAAATAACAGCCCCCAAACTAAAAGAAGTCCTTACCTACCATAAATTCAACTTCAACAACTTCTGTATCCCACCCCTAGAACTGGAACACTCCACAGATTCTGACTCACGGACTGCTTGCTTTTATTTTATACATCAGATGATAAGATTGGTTATCTCATTTCCAAGCTCCCTACAGATTAAAAGCAGCATGTTTGAGAAAAGAGTTTTATAAGAAAGATGACAAAAAAGCTGTAAAAAAACAGACCCAAGAACCCCAAAGTCCAGCAATCTGGACCATTTTGGCCCTAGAGATCTGAATGCTCAGTACATTCCATCTAAAAGGGCACAGTTCAGATTCTTAAAGGGGCAAATCATCACCTTTCTGGGAATGCTGACTATACACAATTATACGTTTCCTAATATACTGCCATAGCAAAAGTGTAATTATATTTAAAACAAAATTATATTAGCAATTCCACTTATAGAAATTTGCCCCCAAAATATAAGTAGGCAAAACGAATGTGCCAATATGCTTAACGTAGCATTGTTCACAATAGTGAAAAACTGAAAACCAAAATCAGTTCTGAAAGCTAGGATATTTATATGCAAGGATATTTTACATACAGCTCTAATCACCCTGTCCATTTCAAATAGTTTCTTAGTCCTATCTGGAAGAAGTACTTCATCAAATTTTCAGTGTTAAAATACAGTGGCATCTCAATCAATGAGGGAAATACACTCTTGAAGAAAATGTATACAAAATGGAGGTGGCCACATAGAAGCCCACTAGACAGGAAAAGGGGCCTTGGCCCAAGAAGTTTTGAAAACACTATTTTTGAGATTGCTACCCAACTGACAATGGGGATTCACAAAGATTTTATCATGTATGGGCTCTCCAAAGCAAAGGGCAAAGCAGCGGGTGGCCACAAGGAAAACATGAATTTACATTTTCACAGAGAAAACTTTGAAAAACACAAAAGATATTACTTTGTCATAAGCCCAGGTTTCATAAGGGGGGGAAGAAAAAGGTATCTGAAGCTAATTGAGCTAAAAAAAAAATTGTGATTTGGGCATAATAGTAGTCACATTAATACTGAATTCTAATTATTTTCTTCCTTATAAAAGGCTTAAGAGGACAAAGAAATTTATGCTAATTATAGTAACCTTCTTAGTCAAAATGAATAGCCCTACAGAGAAAAAGAAGAACTTTTAAAAATAAATATGGTAAAGAATTCTGAAATGTCATAGTCTCTTCAATATGCAGACTAGCTGCCCTTGAATTATTTTGGGAAGGTGAGACATACTATAGGTAGACAGGCAGACTGGCAGGCAGGCCAAAAGAGAGTTAAGGAAAGGAGAGAGGAAATGAAGAAGAAACGGAGCTCTGTAGCAAATAAGATGGAAGAAAGAAAGGAAAAGAATTCATTTCTGCCTCATGCTGCAGACGCTCTCGGGAAATGTCATTAATGGCATGTTCTAATTACAGAAATCCCCAAACTGGCCAAAGGACTTATTTTTTGGTTTCCAGATCAAAAACTACACACACCTTCTGTATATCAAGGCTACTGCACATATGGCACATGGCTAAGAAATAATTCTCAGCCGAGCATGTGCTCATCAAGATACACCTGTGGCCTACTATAAACTCTAATAACAACACAGACAGTTGCACGGAGGACCAACACAGCCACAGAGCAGACAGACACAAAATGGATTTAAATTGTCAAAACTGTATTCTGAGACTCTTAAACTGGGTTTTTCTGGTCCACAAGATAGTTTCCAAATGCATTTATCTTTGAATCACTGCAGACTTTTCATTTCCCTAACTTCTCCAGGAAGTTGCACATTTCTTAAGCTGTAAGAAAAGTATACTATGTCCATTTCAGTAAATATGTGTGGCAGCACAAGTCTCGGTGAGGAGGGTCTTCCTAAAGTGATAAGCCAGACTAGGTGGGAGGAGCTCTCTGGAGCAGGAGGCACAAAGAGGGTTTCAAGGGTGGGAGAACAGACCAAGGGTTCACTGACAGATACTGACTTTCATCGTTGTCTCTTCTTTCATTTCTGCTCCCCAAATGAGTTTGGGGACTAGCGTCCTAGTTTGCCAGAATGCATTTACGGATCTTTAAGTGATAAAGAATAAAGAAACACTGATCTAGAATCATTCAAAAGACAGGTTAAAGGCAGTCTTTTTGTTGGACTGCAAAATCAAATTCAGAATTTCCCAAATTCACTTGTGAAATTGTCAATTTCACAATTATTCCTACTCCTATGTAAACAGTATAGATTTCCATGTTAAGGTTTCCCAATAGCAAAAAACCCAAAGTCACAATTCTAACCCAAGAAAACTTAAAGCCTCTCAGTTGCTACACGGTGAATTGGTTAAGAGCATAGATTTTCCATCTTTCAAGAGGAAAAGGAAAAGGAAAAGATGTTTTGGGAGGTGTTTTTGTTTTTCAAAGAGTAGCTTTGAGACAGGCCATTAATTCAAACTAATCATAAATACAGGTGTAGAGTATTCAGCATGTGAAGTGCTTTTGCCTTACAGCTCTGGAGTATGGCCTGTTACAAGCACCCAATTAATTAAAAAAGCATTTTCCTACTATATAACTTTCACATTTGAATCACACAAGTGCTGTTTTACCCTTTTTCTCCATTTCCTACATTTAAAATATTCTATTATTTTTAATTATATTTAAAATAATATTTTAATAATTTTAAAATTAATTTTTAATGATTGTTATGAAATATAAAAATACTCTTCTATTTTTAATGATTAAAATAATGTAAGTTTCTACAGCATGAGGCACGGAAAAGAACATGAAATGGACACAATCCCGGTTTTTAGGCAATGTACATAAAAATGCTGTTTTAGGGGGTAGCAGATTTGCTCTCTCTTATTACTGAGATGACCCATTTGTTGATTCGGGGAACATGTAGATTTCTCCCCAAAGCAGATGGTCAATCTACTATAGAGAGCTGTTTCAAACACAAGCAACCACCAACAGAGAAGTAAATTCTCTATAATCAGAACAAGCCCCTTTGAACTCTACGTAGTGCTCATTATCGATATCATAAATAAAACAATAAAAGCAAATGTTCCCTTGAAAAGAGTCTTAGCAACTGAAGATAAAGGGATCTGCCATACTTGAGTTGGATAGAGGGCACTGGCAAGGGCAAATGAGTAAAGAGCCTTAAAGGTAAATCATAATTTTGTTGGGATACAAAAATAAAAGAAAATTAGAGCTAGTAACATTCTTTAAGAAAGTAAGATATTCAAAGGTATGAAAAACTTTTTTTAAATGCATACAAGGGATTTTAAAACAGGAAAATCTATTCACTCACAAATTGTTGGATTATTTTTCTTAAGTATACACGTTTTAGAAACTTCAGAATCACGGAATATATTCCTGATTAGCAACACTCATGTTTCCAGCTGCCTTTACATTTGTTCACTTTGTCAAGGCCCTATTTCTACACCAAAGCTCTTTGTCCTCCTCAAACGTCAGCTCAGCTCACCTTACTGGAAAGGCTCTTCTGGTTTTGTCAGCTGTGCCCATGATAAGCAGCTGGGAAGTATGGAAAAACCATTAACTATTGACTGAAAAAGAATGTGGACATGGAGTTTCACCATTTGTTGCAGAAGAGGTTATAAAAAAATGTAAATCAAAAAAAATGAAATTAAAAAGACTATTCATTGCTCCACACCTGCTCAGAAAAAGCTTTACAATCACCAATGCATGTAAAATAACCACAGCTCAACTAAAGGAAGTATTAACCCTTGTTTAAACAGAGAAAAAAACACTGCAAAGGCAAAAGCACTCCGAAGCAGGAAGAGAGACGTCCACTGACACACAGGGGATAAACTGGAGCGCTCTCGGGTCGGTGTTGCCCTGATGGAGCACTTGAAACCAACAGCGAACTCAGGGCAGATAGACATCAATCTGGAATGTAGGCAGAAGAGCTGTTCACAACTTCAAAGCATAAAAATGTGTTCTCAATTAGTATGTAATGTATAAAAGCCAAATGCCGAGCAGGCCTCAAATATTTCCCTGCCTTAGCTTGAGATTTTCCCATCTTTAGCAACGTTCAATTGCTGGGCAACAGTGCCACTGTTCCCATTATCTCTTATGCCTACCCATGCCCACCACTCCAAGTGGTGTGGCTATCAGGAGGGCACTCTCCTGAGTGTGAGTGCAAACCCCCATATCTGGAGCTGGCAATAAATTATATCCAACCAGACATCAACAGTCTGGGGTATTTGCTGCTATTCAAAAGACAGAGAGCCAGGTTAGCTACTCCACAAAACCCCCGGCAGGTGCTCATGATCACCATGGCTAGCAAGGTTATGCACACCCTTCTGCCTCTGGGGCATGGGCACTGAGAGCAGGCTCTCAAAAGAACCAAGATCCAGGTAGACAGTCAACGACAGGGCCAAGTAAACTGCTCTGCCTTGTTATGTGAGACAACATGTGCCATAGAGAATATGTGCATCCATCAGAAAACAATGGAGGAAAAGAGCATTAACACTGTTAAAGGGCCTATATACACTGGCCTAGACACTAGACATACATTATCTCAACTAACACAACTGAGGCCCAGAGAAGTTAAATAACGGGTGCACAGATCACAAAGATAGTAAGGGCTAGAACCAGAATCCAAACTCAGGTCTAACTACAAAGCAAGTGCTCTTTCTATCAGATCATGATAGCTTTTATTATTTTTCCCATCATCGTGCTTCCCTGAATAGTTAAAATTCTACTGTGGGCATTTACAAAGGTGGTTCAAAACTCAAAAGGGAACTGAGCATTTCCCTGACAACCCAGCAGTACACACTGGCTTGGGAGAACTCTTTTAAACACTAAAATCTTTCTACTTTTACCACTTTTGATGAAAATCTTTCTCAAAATACATAACTGCCTTCTTAAACAGAACATACCAAACACCACTAGCCAGTAAATGTGTTGCACCATGTTCATGGTGTTCTACCATTTGGGATAAGAGACTGCACTCATCTTAAAGATGGAGGGGCTGCACAGACCACCCAGTCAAACCCCATGACTGCAGGATCTTCCACAAAAGATCTGTCCAAGGTGTAGGGCTAAAGTGTTAAAAATATGAAAAGAAAGCTATTTACACATGGCTCAATGGAGCTAAAATTTATTTAAGCAGCTTTTAGGACACAAAGGTTCCAACATCCATCTAAACTCAAAGCCATTCCACCAACACTTGAGTTTCATCCCAGCAAACAGAAATAATGCTCACAAAAGCCAAACTGGTCACCTGTCACTCTTAACATTTTCTAAATCCTGTACTCTCATGAATTCAGATCCAACTGAACAATATTAAAGCAACTGCTCAAAGGTTTTGTGAGGGTGGTAGCATTCTCTTACCCTCTGTCAATCTTCTTTCTTCCATGCCCAGACTCATGGAGCTATGTACACTTTTCACTACTATACATGATCTGAAAGGTTTTCATCAGTTTGGAAGACTTCTTATCAATACGGATCAAAGATTTTGTTTTAGCAAGGAGAGAAACATTTTAACACTGTAAACCTGACCCTTACCCGACAAATTTTTTTGTGTCATTAAACTAGTAGTTTTTCCAGTATGGTGATTTCTCAAAAAATTAAAAATAGAAATACCATATGACCCAGCCATCCCACTACTGGGTATCTATCCAAAGAACCTGAAATCAGCAATTCCGAAAGTCCCATGCACCCCTATGTTCATTGCAGCATTATTTACAATAGCCAAGATGTGGAAGCAACCTAACTATCCATCAACTGATGATTGGATAAAGAAGATATGGTGTGTATATATATATATATATATATATATATATATATACACACACAATGGAATACTACTCAGCCATAAAAAAAGAATAAAATCGTCCCATTCACAAAAACACGAATGGACCTTGAGGGAATTATGTCAAGTGAAATAAGCCAGACAGAGAAAGACAATCTCTGTACGACTCCACTCACGTGTGGAATTTAAATATGTAGACAAAGACAACAGATTAGTGGCTACCAGGGGAAAGGGGGGTTGGGGGATGGGCACAAAGGGTGAAGTGGTGCACCTACAATGTGACTGATAAACAATAATGTACAACTGAAATTTCACAAGGTTATAAACTATCATAAACTCAATAAAAATTTTTTTAAATAGTAGTAGTTTTCCTCAGAAATATTACTCACTTTAGTTATCACTTTTTTGTTTTTTCTAAATAAGATTATGTATCACTTAAACCAATCCCAAAAAGTATTCGCATGTATAAGAAAAAGTTCTTATACATCACTAGGTACCAGATTAAACTAAGAAACGTCAAAATAATACTGTTATGCTAGAGTCATCAAGCTTTCCAGGCCTTCATTTACTCAAAACAAGATCAAGACTTCAATTATGATTACAGCCAGCTGCTTGAGTGAAAAGCAAGCCAGCCAGCCACACAGTCCTCCACTCCCATCATCTGCCTTTCATTTATTCTCCCACCTCCCTAAATTTAAGGTGCAGCTCCAAGCTGCCCAGAAGACCTTTAATCTAATGGAGAGGAGACTGCTTGTCAGCTGCCTAGTCTTTTTGCTGACTGTACAGTTGTTTCGGCACTCCCTATGAAACTTGAAAGGAAAAGACATCCTAAATAGAAACAAAATACAGGGTTGTGAAACAAACAGAAAAAACAGGATAAACTTACTTTTAAACAGTATGTAAGTTACACTTTCAAAAATATGCTCAATCAACAAGCACACTATTTCCTTGCGTGTACAGACTTTTTGGACACACTATACTTACTGTACTTCTTTCAGATTAAAAACTGGATCCATTACTTTGAATTTAGAGGAACTTCACCTGGAAAGGTGTCTGGGGGTTAAAGAAAATCATACTGAGCATGTTATTTGAAAGTAAAACTAACGTGCTGTTTAAAAATAAGTCTATTTTATGTTTCCTGACTTTTTGGATACCCTGGATTTCAATTCATTGCAAATTAGCTCCCTTAATTTCTCACCTACTTCCCCACCCACCTCAAACACCAAATTTCTTTCTACACAGAAGCCATCATGACTTTATTGCTTATGGTGTAGCACTGCTGGGAAACTGAAGAAACTATGAAAGAGAGAACTGTTGGCTCCATTCGAGTCCAGTTAGTTTTATCACTGACTGCTGTGTAACCATCGGTAAGTACCTAACCATAAATAAAAAGGCATCTCTGGAGATTATAAACGTTGATGCAAGTACCAAAGGCAAGGGCACTAGGGCAGTTACACAATTCCTTCGCAGAAACATCAGAGACAAGTTGAGGTGGAAAGGATTACCTCTTGCTGCTCCAAAATATAAAAGACGTGTATTCTGGCTATTTTATCACCAAATGACTGACAGCTACGTGTAGAAAGAGGGGGAATGCACTTGACAGAGCACGCAGGACCAAGTGCCACCAGCCACACTTGTCTATCAGATGAACACGAAGCTACTTAGTCTTAGTTGCATTCATCGGGAACAGACCAGCTCTTGGCCTGCATTGCAGTTCTCATTTTCCTAGCATATCTGTATCACCCCACTTTCTATCGCTCAACAAAGAACAAAAAGTTTACCAGGTGGACCTTTACTAGTATAACACAAGTTAGCTACAACCAACTTCATCTGTTCTATCAAGAAAGATATCTATATTCCACTCTTATGTGAAAGTTTCTAGTAAATTTTATGTTTGTTTTGAATGGATTGTGTTACATTTATCCGCACAGTAAACCACATGATGCAACTGTGATGGAAGGATCTATTCATTCCACACTGCAGGAATGCCTCAATTACTAAAGAGGAAAAAAAGCCCTTCTCCTGGCATTCAAAAAGTTGGCTATATGGAGTTTCAGCTGAACAACAGCAAACAATATATCACTCCAATGATCAAAGAGGTAATATACTGTATGTTAGTTTCCTACAGTCAAGAGGCCACATGCCATAGACTAGAAAAAAATAAACTACAGACAACTGCTCACCACTGAAGCATATGTGCACCTTCCTTCACACTTTAAGATGAAGCTGTGACATGCACATCACGACATTAGTTACTTTGAGCTCTCTGTCCAGAAGAGATGTACCTAACTAACTTTAAGTAAACCCAGTATCATCATACGCAAAAGAAAAATTTGGAGATGATTTTCACTTTGAAAACAATCTGCAATGGTATTCTTTAAAAACAAGTCCTAGAATGACTCATTCTACAAATATATCTATGACATACTATAAGGCACAATAACTGTTTATGAACAAATGAAGGAGTTTATGCTTGTGATAACAATTCTAAACTAGGGGTTGGTAATTGCTGACACAAAAGCGAAAGAGAGCAAAAGTCATCACTGAGTAAGACTTAATGGTCTGTGCACAGGGGTATCTCCTCCCTGGGCTCCAGTCAACCTTTCCCCATAAACAAATATTTCTTGAATACCTACTATGTGCCACACAACCCTACTTGGCTCAGCATTTCCTGCACTTTTACCTCCTGACCTGACACCCACAAAGGACTCTTGAACTATATGGAGAATGCTGACTCTGGTGCAATACTCCCAATACCCTCAGTTTTGTCAAGATTTGACATCCTACAAACTGTGAACGGATATTTACAGTACTCTAGTGTTTTCAAAAACTAGATTTAAATATGGTGAGAAAACCATTCTACAGATGCTAATTGTCAGGAACACTTTCCAGAGCTCTACTACTACAAGAGAGTAGTTAACTAATGCTGACTGTCCAAAGCCTGAGAAAACTTTAAAGCTTTACAAAATCTAGTGTGAGGATGGTGATCAACAGAACCAAACAGTTCCAAGGCTATTCAAAGTCATAAAGAACAGGCAAAGCCATTTTCTCATCTTAAATCTCAAACAAGCTTAACATTTTGTTTACTGTCCATCAGATGTAGCTTGGCATTTGCATTGCTAACAGTCCTTTTTCAAAGTGTGCTGTTTGATAGCAACAACTGGATCTCCTGCCTACCCGAGGAGTTGGACTAGCTAACAATGTCACACTGCAGAAAAGCATACTGTCACATTCAATATATCACCAGAGTAGAAATTTTTTTGAAGGGCTGTGTTTATTTTCTTGGGAAGCCTCTGTATATAGGAAGGTTCATCCTGCTTTGTTCTCGTTTTCACTTGATATTCTACAAAGGGTGGATCCAAATAGAATTTATCCCTCATGAAAGACATCCCTCATAAGGCAAAAAGCAGTGGAAATGAAAAATACCCTAAAAGAGCTGCTTTTCCAATAGACGCTAGAAAAAAAGGACTTCAGTGTTTTGTGGTATCAAATTCTTTGTCTTCATACAGTTATCAACTCAAAGCTAGTCGAAGGACCCTCTAGAAAGATGAAACTGTAAAAGGCAATGGATTACCCAACCACAAGTAAATTCCTACAACTTTAAGATGCCAGTATACTTCTCTACAGTTGTTCAGACAATAAAGATTTAAAAGAAAAGAGAAGCAATAAAACACACTTTACAAATCCAAATGATCATTCCCAGGATTGAAAAAGAATTCCCTTCCCAGGGTCTAGCCCAAGGAACTGCAGTAAGAAGTAGAAACCTTTCCAAATTAATAAACTGAAGATATAGACCTAATGTTAACTTCTGAACACTTCTTTATTTACCTTCCTAATTTTTATTTAATTTTTACTATGGCTTAAAATGGCAAAGATTTGAAAGAGTATGCTTGCCCCCAGCCTCTCTCAAGGCACCCTTAAGGTTATCATTTTCTTGTGCATCCTTCCAAAGATGTTATATGCAAATACAAGCAACATACAAATGCTTGTATATTTATTCTCTTCTTCTCAAATGGCAGCATGACACACACTATTCTACATAAGTTTTTAACAAATATCTACATCATTCCATATCAGTACAGTTTCCTCATTCCTGTTTACAACTGCATAGTAATTCATTATGCAGATGGACCATAACTTATTTAACCAGGCTTCTATAATGAACATCCAGGTTGGTCCCAGTGTTTTGCTACTATGAACAATGTTTTAATAAACTACTTCATTTCAATTTAGCGTAAGATAAATTCCCGGATGTGCACCTGTTGGGTCAAAGAGGTCTGTGCATTTATAATTGTAATGGATGCTGTCAAATTATCCTCCATAAAGACTGTCCAATTTATATTCCCACTAGCAATGAATGAGTGCCTATCCCCATACCAAAGCTAACAATATGCTAAATTTTTATTTTCTTTGTATCAATGTGAAAGGTTTCTTTTTTAAATGGCATCTGGTGCAGTTTTAATTTGCATTTCTGTTATAAAGTAAGTAGCTTTAGATTTAGATTTCGAGCCGTTTGTATCTCATTTCTGTGAAATCTCCATACATATCCTTTGCCCATTTTTCTACTGAACTGTGGGTCTTTTGCTTATTGATTTGTAAAAATTTTGTATACATTAAGGAAATTTGCCCATTATCTTTGATGAGCTGTAAATGTTTGTTCAACTTGTCTTTGACTTTGCTTGTGTTAGTTTTGCATATGCAGAAACTTTTTTTATAAAGTCTAGTTTATGAATCTTTTCCTTTTATTGCTTCAGAGTTCTATGTCAAAGTTAGAAAAACCTTCTCCATTCTAAATTATTAAAAACTTCTCCCCTATTTAGTTCTATTTCTTTTGTGACTTTGCTTTTTAAATTTAAAATTCAGTCCACTTAAGATTATTTTGGTGGAAGTATGAATTATAGATCCAACTTCACTTTTTTCCAAATGGCTCCCCAGTTATCCCAACACTATTTACTGAATAAACTTCATCACTGACTTGAGATGCCAATTTCATCATGCCCTGTGTGTTTTGGGGTCTCTTTCCAGTCTTCCTATTTTATTTTGTTGATCTGTAGATCTATACACATGCCTTCACCACAGTTTTAATTAACGTAGCTTAATAGTATCTTTTAATATTCTGTAGCACTGGTCCCACCTCTCATTACTTGTCTTTTTCAGGATGTTTGGATGTTTATAACTATTATTGTATGCACATTTCTCTATTAATTTTAGCATTAGTTTGTCAAGCCAAAAAGAGATCCCATTAGCACTTTTAGTGGGGTCACTTCTAATTTACATAAAAACTGAGGGAGTTTATTTACCTTTAAGGAACAACCCTAACAGCTGGCAGTTTTGTTCCACTCAGTACGAATTCATGACTTAGCTAGAGCACTCATTTTTCATATTAGTATGCCTCCAATCACAAGATGATGGTCTTCCTCACAGGTAATAGTGGTGTTTGACAGTAACCTTCCTCCTACAGACAAAAGGATTGTATGAAAAAAGTATGAATGCCAGAAGTACTGTTAAAATAGCATATTCACTGAGTTTATCCATAAATTAAATATAAATAAGAAATAGTTCCATGGTCACGTTTTCTTAAAACGGAAGCTAAAAACACAGGAGTGAAGAATTGAAAAAGACCTCTACAGATGATTCAGACAGGTTCTAAGCAACCTTTTCTTCTGAATATATCACTACTATCATAACGGTTTATTTTATGTACTGTTTCCTAATTTCCCATTCAAAGGACACTCCAAATTGGAAAATCATGTCCATTCTACCCCAACATTCCTATACACTTGTTACCACATGTACAGTATCTCTCATTATCATGTAGATGGAAACAAAAGTAATGATAGATGGGAGGAAAAAGCAGAGGGAAATAATATTTTACAATATTTACAATTTACAAACATTTTAACATACACTACTTCATTTGATATATATGCACCAACTGGACTGCTGACATATGAATAAAGAATACATAAAAATGAAGAATAATTTTTATAAGCAATATTTTAAAACCAAAACATTCATTTCTACCATATACTATAATTTTAATACTACAAACCTTAGGTATCAAAACAGAAACATGTTCTCTCTGTTGAAGGGTGGGAGGAGCAAGATATGAGATTAAAGGTGTAGGCATGGCCAGATCATAAAGGGTCTTGTGCCCAACGGTAAGAATTTTAGACTTTAGCCTTAAAAGGATTTTAAATAGGGAAAAGAACAAGATAGTAAGTGCTTTTTAAAAATCACTTGTATACAGTATGGAGGATGGGTTAGTTGTAGTGTGGCAAGGGCAGACAGAGAAAAAGTTATTGCAATGAACCAGACCAATGATGGTTGGACTTAGCAATCATCACTGCTAAGTAGCAGTAGTGATGAAGAAAAGATGCGCTAAAGAGACATTAAAGAGGTAGAAATTATAAGACACTGATGATATTCTGGCTTAAATAACTATTCTGGCTTAAATAACTCAGGGGATGGTGGTACCATTTACAGAACTAGGAAACATATTGGGAAAAGCAGGTTTGGAAGGAAAATAGTAAGTTTGAGGCACAAGTGTGACAAGCAAGTAAAAACAGCCAGTGAACACTTAGACTACAGGAGTCTGGAGCTCAGAAAAAGTAAAGGTTTGAAGCTGGCATGTGGAGTTCTGAGAGTAGGTAAGAGTAGGAAAAGGGCTCAGAAAAGTGGGCAGAAGACCCCACAAAGGAGACTGGAGTTACCAGAGAGGTAAGAGAAAAAGCCAGGGAAGCTTGGATTTATGAAAGTCAATAAAGACTGTTACAAGAAAGAGTGGTCAGCTTTGTTGAGTGTTGTCGAGCTGTCAAATAAGATGAGGAAGGAGAAGAGCCCACTGCATTTAGAAACACTGGGATCCTCAACAAGCACAGCTGCAGGGCAGGGATGGAGCAGAGGGCTGAAGAGTGAAGAGGGAAGGGAGGAAATAGAGTATAATCACTCTTTCAAGAAATCTGGATATGAAAAAGAAGAAAAACCGGTCTGTGAGGGAAGGAATGGAGTGAGAAGGCTTGGTGTCAGAGGAGGATTTTTTTTAAGGTGGAAAAAATTTCCCCATGTTTAAATGGTAGTTATGCACAATAGTAGTATAGAAAAAGAACAATTCCTTCCTTTCAATAATGTCCCCAATTTTTTCCAGTTTTATGGAAAAATAATTGACATACATCACTATAAGTTTAAGGCATACGGCATGATGGTTTGATTTACATGTACTGTGAAATGATTACAATAGGTTTGGTTAACATCCATCATCTCATATAGATACAAGAAAAAAAATTTCTCCTTGTGCTCAGAACCCTTAGGATTTACTCTCTTAATAACTTTCCTACATATAATACAGTAGTGTTAACCATAATCATTATGTTGTGCATTACATTCCTACTACTTATTTATCTCCTAACTGAAAGTTTGTACCTTTTGACCTTCCTTCAATTCCCCCTCCTCCCACACTCTGCCTCTGGTAACCAAAAGTCTGATCTCTTTTTTCTGAGTTTGGTTGTTTTTCAGTTTTTTTTTTTTTTCAAATTCCTCATAACAGTGAGATCACACAGTACTTGTCCTTCTCTAACTTCTTTCACTTCACATAATGCCTTCAATCAAGGTCTATCCATGTTGTCACAAATGGCAGGATTTCCTCATTTTTTATGGCTGAATAATATTCCTGTGGGTGTGTATAACACAATATCTTCATCCCTTCATCCACCAATGGACACTCAGGTTGCTTCCATTATATCAGGTCTTGGCCATTATAAAAACGCTGCTATGAACATGGGGTGCAGATATCTTTTCAAGTTAGCATTTTCACTTCCCTTGGATACATTCCCCGAAGTGGAATTGCTGGATCATACAGTAGTTCTATTTTTAATCTTCTGAGGATCCTTCATACTGTTTTCCATAACATATGTACCAACTTACAATCTCACCAACAGTGCACAAGGGTTCCCTTTTCTCCACATCCAAGCCAGCATTTGTTAGCTGTCTTTTTCATGATGGCCATTCTAACAGGTATGAGGTGCTATCTCATTGTGGTATTAATTTGCATTTCCCTAATAACTACTGATGTTGAATTAATGCCCCAAAATTAATACAGGAAATAAACTGCAATGCTGCTCATTTCTGAGGATGGTCTTATGGTTGTGAGAAATCTCAGTCATCCATAAACGGAATTTGTTTGCTCCTAATCTCTAATAAATAAAAATCTCTAAAAAAATATTTTATGCAAACATAAAAGTTTATAGGAGAAATAACTTTAGGATGCTCACATAATAATGGAATCGGAATTCAAAGTTCATATGCCAACCAGTTATTTGTAAATTCTGAAATAGACTTTCCCAAAACAATCAGGTGAAGGAGAATAATCTGTGGATCTAACAGGTCAGCTTCCTCTGATTCTTCCACAGATTAAAGGTTTTACAGATGCCTTGAAATGAAAGGAAACTGATGGTTACATGATGGTTTGCTTATTTACACCCCTTGAGGCCCATACGAGGCACACCTAATGGTTCTGCCTTGAGGCAAAAGATTTAACAGATTGCCCTCCTAATTGCTCCCTGGACACTCTGAACACAAGGCCACGTGATTCTGAGGTACAGATTCCTATATAAAACTCACCTTTAGGGAAAAAAAAATCAAAGATAAATATCTCACCAACTACTTCTGAATAAATAAAACTCTTTACAATATCCAAAACCTAACAAATCACCACATGAGCTAATATACCCAATAAATTCTGACCTGGTTCTCCCTAAAATAAAAGCAATTTAGGTAAAGACATTAACAAATTATTTAAACAATATCATCATGCCAATAAACTTCTGAACATTTAGCTGTACTAAAAATACAGTTTTAAAACCTCAAACATGAGAAATTTCATTCCTGAGGAGTGTCTGTTATGTCTTCACAATAAGCACAGACACTTAGAAAAGCCATCAATTTTAAAAGAGCTTAAAATATAAAATAAAACCTAGCTTGAGAAAGGAGATAAAAGGATTTTTTAAACTAGAAGAAAAATAGATCTGAATATTAAACTTCTGGAAAGGTGAGGAAAGTCCTCTAAATTTAGAAAAGAAATTACAATGAAAAAAACTTCTGAATTCCTAAAAATAAAAAAATCTTCAAAATGTTCCAAAATGGCAACTAAACTCTGGGTGAAATGACAGCACTGCCCACATCCCTCACTCCTGGGGGCCAACGCGTGGCGTGGACTGGGCCGCGTGTCTCCAGAACTCATGTTCTCCACCTTTGGGCCCCTTTAGCCGACTTTTACCAACAGGTGAAGAGGAGGATAAGAAAAAATCCAGGAAGTAGGAAATGTGATAAACATGCAAACATACAGGAAAATATTTAACTTCCTGAGTAACTCAAAATTTTCACATTAAACAACAGGTACCTTGTTTTCGGCAAACTTTTGGTAACTTGTTAAACTGGCAAAAATATAAAACCATGGTAATATCTAGTGCTGGTAAGTGGTGTGTGAAACCGGTAGGCAATTTGGCAATAAGTACAAAGAGCCATAAAAACATCCACATGCCCTTTGGCCCAGTTTCTTCTTCTAGAAGTCTACACTAAGGGGAAAAAATTAAAATACGGGCAGAGTAGGGGTGTGCTTACCGCGCACGTGCAGAGAGGCTCACTGACTCATAAAATATAGCACAGAAACGTCTACGTCCAAAATAAGAGAACAGGCATGTAAAACAGAATAAATTCACTGGTTTATTATACATGGTCATTAAAAATAATTACAAAATGTATATAACATGAAACTGTTTTTCATACAATGTCAAACCAAAAAGAGCTGGACATAAAAATGTGCAGATGGAAACCCTTTTTTAATGCATAAGAAAATACAAGAAAGGAAAAACACTAAAACTGCAACTATGGTTGGTTAACACAATGGTATAGAATGACTTTTTCCCCACTATCTTGAAAATGTTTCATTGCAACTGTTTAAAAGGGTATCATATTAAAATATTATTTGATAAGGAAAATGTATCTAGGCCTGTCTTAATAGCTCTCAAGGTGTTCCTGCACACATTATATGCCACCTCACATTCAAACCAGCCTTCTGAGTTAAGCAAGGTAGGTATTAGTACGCCATCAGAGATGATGAAACTGAGCCTCAGAAAGCTTAAGTGATTTGCCAAAGTTCACAGAGCTGTTAAATGGCAAAGCAGAAACTACACTTTGGGGTGAAGGACACTCTTACCTGCCTCTCTGGCCCATGCCAGATCTCCACCAGAGAGCCGAGTGACTTGCATCTTATACAGGCAAAGTGATCAAAGGGAAAATATACGATGACATCCCAGACGCACGGCCTTTCCTGGTAGCCAGCCAGCAATAAGATTTGTTTCATCTACTGACACACACAATAGAAAACCCACAGTTCTTGACCCAAAAGGCAAACTGATCATTAAAAAGGTAAGCCTCCAACTGAGCCAAAGCCCAGACTTTTTTTTTAAGAATTTATTTAAAAGTGGAAGGGTGAACAGCATACAGGAAAATCACAGGCAGACCTCTCAAGGGTTTTGTTTCCCTTCTTTTCTATTGTTTACACGAAGCAAGACACCATCTCAATATCAGAAATGATGGTGCCAGTTATCCTAACATTTCAATAAATGATGACCCCTTTTAAGCATTAATACTTTTTAAATATTTCAACTGAGTAAAATGTTTCTACAACTTATTAAACATCTTTTTTACCTTCTTAAATATACAAAATTACTGGTGTGTCTACTATGAATCATGAATAATTGTATTTTATATAAAATACAGCAGCTAACATGTTTTGAGCTCTTAACCACGTGCTGTGCACTGGGCTATCACTGAATTCTCACAACCACCCCATGACACAGCTACAACTTCTATAAATGTGGAAAAGGGAGCACTGAACATTAGTGAACAAATCAGAAAGTAAGAGAACCGGGATCTGAAGCTAGAAGTCTAACCACTACATCACGCTGCCTCCCTGTGCTCTCTCTGCCAGTTCCCTTGTGGGGGTTGGAGATAACAGGAAGACAACAGACTGCGGAATCTGACTACCTGGGTTCAAATCCTAGCTCCCGCGCTTACCGATGACTCTCAGAAAAGCTAGAGAAAATCTGTCCCTCACTTTTCTCAACTACAAAATAAATGTAAGAGTTGACATAACAGTTCTCGCATCACAGAACTATTATGAAGAGAAAATGTAACGCTTAGTAAACAGGAACTGGCCCACGCTGAGGCCTCAAAACTGTCAGCAAGCAGTAACACGGAGATCCTTCAAGGGAGAGGGAGTCGTCTGGGGCTTTGGTCCACACCAAATGGCCTCAAACTACTCTTGGTGGCTTCTTGGATCTTTCTCTTTTTTTCAAGGTTTTGCTTTCCCCAGTTATCACTTTCTCGGGCTGGCACTTGCGGCGGCTGATGTGCCCGTATGGGGCATGCCCTTCTCCTTCCCCCGCCACTTCGCCTCTTTCAAAGACGCTGTCAACTGGAGAGCCAGACTTTCTAAAATGATTTCTAAGGAAGAATAGCCAGGTTCTGAAGGAGGATTCAGGGTCTCCCTAACTAATTAAGAGAAAAATGTGAGTGTATGGACTTGGTACCGTCCAGTTTTGGCTTTTCAGAGTTCTTTTTTTCTTATTGAGCTTCTTTGAGGGTTTTCAAGAGTGCTGAGGATACCATACGTTTAGAGCTGTAGATAAATGTGGTTGCTGGAGCACTCTAGAATGTGGCACTGCTACTACTCTGTCAACCAGATATTCAAAGACAAAGTGAGGGACAGCGGCTTCAGCCTGGTCCACCGGATTGCTCAAAAGGTCCAAAAGAGCACAAACACCCCTTTTCCTCTGGCTCACTAATTAAGGCCTAGTGGAGGTTACAAGTGACAGCTAATGCAACATAGGGATTGGGGTTTGAGGCCCTGTATGGAAGAGGAACTAAGGTATCGCACAGACGTCCTCATTTTAGACACATTTGCCCAACTTACTGCCAAATACAGCGGTGTGACAGAACAACTGTTCTCCACACTATGCCACCCCAATGCTCTCTGCACACGCTCTCATGCTCTCCAGCAAGGCAGCAAGAGAACTGACTCCAGCTTTCAGTGATGAGCCCATTAGACAAAGTTAAACACCAAAAACCACTAAACGTTAGAAGAGAACATCATCACACTGTTTACTGTGAGACAAAGTCTTCACCGGATCAAATAAAAGCACACAAGGGATGCTGAAATGGAGGGGATCATACAAAATGTATCTGAGATACCTCAAAAGGAGAAGACAAGGGCCGGCCCGGTGGCACCGCTGTTAAGTCTGCACCCCTGGGTCACCAGTTCAGGTCCCGGGCACAGACCTACACGCCACTTGTCAAGCCATGCTCTAGCAGGCATCCCACATATAAAGCAGAGGAAGATGGGCACAGATGTTAGCTCAGGGCCAGTCTTCCTCAGTAAAAAGAGGAGGATTGGCGGTGGATGTTAGCTCAGGGCTAATCTTTCTGGGGAAAAAAATAATAATAATAAATAAATAAAAATTAAAAAAGAGAAGACAAGTTGTCAAATCCAAAAGCAAGTTTAGAATGTTCCACTCTTACTACAGCAACTATATTAAGAGCTGCCCTATCTCTGTATCACACCACTGGTAACTAGCATTTTCAAACAATTTTCAAAATTCAACAAGTCACTGATTCCCTATCTAAGAAGCTGGTCTACGAACTATATATACAGGAACAAATTCACACTTTTAACCCCCAAGCCCCTCTTATTACCTATGTTTAAGACCATGAAATTCCACGTTGGAACTTTTTAAAATAATCAAGTTCCCTGATGTAATCGATGAAATATGTTACATTCCAAAAGGCTACGAAACATATAAGCCAGGGGTGAGCAAACTTTTTCTGCAAAGGGCTTTTTCTATTTTAGGCTTTGCAGGCTGTAAGGTCTCTCTCCCAGCTACTCATCTCTGCCGCCGTACCATGAAAGCAGCCACAGACAATATGGAAACTAATGAGCATGGATTTGTTCCAATAAAATTTTATTTACGGACTCTGAAATTTGAATTTCATCAAATTTTCATGTCACAAAACATCATCATTCTTTTGATCTTTTTTCCAACTATTAAAATAATGTAAAAACCATTGTTAGTTCACAGGCTATACAAAAACTGGTAGCAGGCCAGATTTGGCCAATGGACCATATTTTTCCAATCCCTGATATAGCTTACCCTAACATTCAAAAACGGAAATGCAAAAAACCTCCCTTCACATCTGGAGGGCGTTGTGGGATAGTCCACAGGTTACACAGTGTGCTGTTGTGCTTTTGCAGTAGAAAATATGCCATACAGACTATTTAAAAATCCTGGCTTCTAAAGTTAATACCAAAATGTTAACCAAGAGAGTATGTCTTTTTAATAACCTTCAAACATATTTTAGCTTCCCTCAAGAATGACTGAAACCTCTGCAGTGTGCATATTATTAGCACAGTATTTTTAAATCCATTCTAGCGTAGCCAGGGTCCTCCTCAAGCCCCACAAGTCAACTAACCATTAAGTCACTGTGCCACCTGTAAATTTCTACAGCATGATAAAAGTGATTTTCTGAAGCTTCATTAGAACAAATGTTGTGTTGGGTCTAAAGTATGATAACTCTCCGGGATCACAGAGGAGGCTCTTAACACTGGATTAGTCAACCTTCTGTGAGCTTAGCAGAAGTGTGCAAGGTAAGTACCTGTAAAATCTTATTATAGGGAGGTTCTGTTATAGATATATTTAAACCTGGTACTATACAATCTGACAATTTCCATGTGTCAGTGGATGACTGAGAGTATCCTTACCAATTCTAAATAATAAAACAATTCTTAATAACCAAAAGCTGGCTCTGATTCCATAGTGACTCTCTCGAGGATCTGACACGCTCACTCCTACATGGGAAAGCCTTTTCAATCGGTGTTGTTGCCTGCAACGAACCTTTTCCATTTGGTCGGGCTCAGCGGACTCCAATCAACCACCTTCCCTGCGTGGAGAGCCCCCGTGGGGTGGGAAGAGGAGAGGAGGGTGCAGTAGAAATAAGAGGAAATAAGTTTCCTCATTTTAGCAACTTTGCTCAAGTAGGTGTCAGAGATCTGCTAACTGGACAGGTGGTAAAGAAAACAGCTTTTCATCTTGAACCTCAGGGGAAAAAGAGATGAATTGAAACCAGACTGACTTACTTCAGGTATTTGAAAATTAGTGATTCGCTAGGAACATATATAATTTGTTTTGGGGTACCAAAATCTCAACTCAGCATTTGGAGGGAAAAAAACACATGGGCCAGACAATTTTGGGTCTGGCAGTTATGACTGGTTTCATTTCATAACTTTTTAAAATTAATAATTTCATTTATCCAGACCTTGTTCAGACAGGGAAAGGGCAAAAACGCAATTTCTTAGGACTGTCATCCAGCTAGTGGTTGGACTGTCAGTGACCTAGATAAGAGCAGGCACAGTCCAAGAAATGTCAGCTTCCCGATATAGGGAAAAGCAAGGAATCTACTCATGCCTTCTTTCATTTTATAATTATTCATTGCACTCTAAATATTTCTGGTCTCCAAATATGTGGGCAGGCTCCCCACAACCTGAAACATCTCTATAACATCTACAGTGGCTCAAGAAGTGTTTTTCAAAACAGTGGGTCGCGATTCACTAATAGGGCAGAGACCAGTGTTGTGGGTCACAGAGAACATTTTTGAATGAAATGAAACAGAATACTTTTGAAAACGTCAGCAAGGATGGCGTGTCTTATAGGTAATTATTGTCTTTGGAACATGTTTCTGTTACGTATTGTAATGTATGTGTGTACTAGGTTGTGATGTAAAGTTTCTTACTTTGGGGGGGGTGCAGTCTAAAAATAGCTTAAAATACCTGCTAGACTTAAGCAGACAGAAGAGATAAGTAAGCAATCAGGACAGTAGCCAGACCTGGAAACAAAAATCGGGGAGCCATCATCACTTGGTGGCACAGAAAGCTTTGGTGTGGTTGGCATCATCTAGGAAAAGGGCATGAGGTAGTACAAAAGAGCCCAGCCTCAAACCCTGGGGACACCAACATTTAGAGGCTGGATAGAGCAAGACCCACCAAAACCAAGTGAAGATGTGGTGAGAGAGGTAGGAGGAAGACCAGAGGACCCAGGCTCCCCCGCAGGCTTCCTCTAACGCAGGGAAAGCCAGTAAAAGCTAACATTTAAAAAAGAGGCACAGCCCTTTCAATTCTCCATTTTTAAAAAATAAGGTGTGACTGAGGAAGGGTTGGAAGATATTTATGAGTAAAGAAGGTAAAATAGATGCTACACAGCCTAGAAATGGCCTTACTCTGTTGATATATACACATCTCGGAATACTCACTTGCTATTTTATGGTGGGCACTGTATACCAAGAGAGGATGCTGGTATCCAATTAAACCACCTATTTGCAGGTTTGAAGACAACACATGGGTGAATCACATGACAGTTAATCATTTTAGGGTTGTCTATTGGCTTTCTAAAGATGTCAAACCACATTACAGTGAACCTTGCCCTTAAAATACATATTTCACTATCTTCTTGCAAATCTCACACTAAATTCCCTGCAAGGAAAGTAAAGACTCTTAATGATCTGGAAGCAAATGCTCTCAACAGAAAGTATAATGGAATAACAGGGTTGCCCTTTGTTTAGACTCGAGTTGTTCCAAAGCTATTATCCTGAGCCCTGTCAATAAAAGCCACAGCCTCTAATGTTCTGGGCAGCAGCCTCATTTGGAGGTAATGGGGCTCTCTTGAAACTTACATGAAGATCTATCATTGTGAACACTTTAAATGCCTTTGCTCTACTTCATAACTTCTACAAATAACATATTAGTACTGTAGGTCTTAATAAAACAGGACGTTTCCTAGAGTAGGGTGGCAACTTCCTTTTTCAATATTAGAAGCAACTACTGCTCAGGACAACCAGTATGCGCTAAAATCAGAACGATGGTACTGAAATGGTGGAATTCCAGATAACTGGGTATCAGTATCAAAAGCCAGAAATAGATCAAGGATGAGCAGAAACTGAAACAATCCATTATTTTGGCTATAAAATCAGAGGTGATCTTGAAGAGAGAGGTTCCAGAGGTAGAGGAGAAAAACTGAAGCCACTAAGAGATATGGAAAAAAAAAAAACAACTGCAAAATCAATGGAAACAGCTGCTCATTTGAAGTGCTCAGCAATAAGGAGAAGTATTAAACAAGAAACATATGGAGGCAAGATCAAAAGCTAAGAACACAGACTCTGAAACCGGACTACCTAAATTCACATCCCAACTCTGCCAACTTGTCGCTGTGTGACCTTAGGAGAACTAGTTACCCTCTCTGAGCCTCGGTTTCCACACCTGTAAAGTAAGAATAAAAACAGTACCCACTGTGCCAGTTATTTTTCTGTTGGTTCTGATCTCTTCTCTGTATTACAAGGGGCTGGAAGTCTATAAACTACATTTTCCAAACTCTCTTGCCAACTAGCTTTCAGGTAGGTACTGCCCATGGGAAACAATGGCAAGAGATTGCAAGGTGAGAGAAAAGAAAAATGTCTTTTTTTGTTTCCTGTTTCTGATGGTACCTCCAAAAGCAGCAGCAGCAGCAGACCACCACAGGCTCCAGCAACATCTGTGGTGCTTCCAAAGCAGGAGAACCAGTGAAGGTCTCCAGCAGATCTGTAAAGCATGCGGTTTACGCAGCAGCCGTCTGATATCTGAGTAACATCCCCTTCTCCTTTTTGCTCCATCAACATCACCTACACACACGCACACACATTCTCCGTTTTGCTCCAACATCCACCCCCCCCAACACACACTTTCTTCTTTTTGTTCCTGAAACCCCTCTAAAACCACTGTAACCAATTCCCTACATTTAACCCTTCTGTGCTTAAAACATCTAGCGCTTTTTATTTTCCTGACTGGGCACTAGTCAGTAACACCTACTTCTTACGGTTGCTATGAGAATAAAATGAGTTTAAAGAAGTAAAGTGTTTAAATCAGTACCTGGCCCCTGGAAGCCACTTCATAAATGTTAACAATTGTTGCTACGCAAGCATCTTAAAACTCCACGTGTCTAAAATCAAGCTGCTTGTCCCCCATACAGACTCTAAGTCTGAAAACGGCCCCATCATCCTTTCCTTTACCCAGCTTCCAAATTGGAGTCGCTTTCTTCACATCAATAAGCGAAATCTGTGGGTTTCCACTTCAGGGTGCCCTCCCAATCTCCACATACTAAGGGCAAGCCTTTAGTATTCTTTATCTAGCCTGGATCAATGCCTTCCCGTGCCCAGGGACTGATCTGCTCGCAAGGTTCCAGTTCATTCTACGCTGCCCCAGGAGGATTTTTCTAAAAGGAGGAGGGGAGATGTCTGATCATGTCACTACCAGTGGTGCCCAAGGTCACAAGCCCATTCAACTACATAAAGGCCTTCCTGAAGTCAACTCCTGCCTACTTTCTTAACAGAAGCTCCCACTTTACTGCTTTCTATTTGCATCCTCAAATCTTACACCCAACCACATCAGAAATCTTCGGCAGTCACCTAACTCTCTGCCCTTTGGCGCCTCTGTGGCTTTGCACGCGACAATCCCACTGGACAGAATGCCCTCCGTGCCCCACACCTCTACAGAGCCTTTGCTAGAGCCCTTCCACCTCAAACAGAACTAACCTCTCCTATTCTTCCCTAGCATTTCAGCAAACCAACACTATTATAACTTAGCACTATACGCTTGTGTTCTAAGTTCCAGATATTGAGCTCCTCAAGAGACTAGGACTCATCACCCCTTGAACGCCCTCTATACAGCACAGCTTCCCAGCACGAGAGCCGGATGTTGAAAGCGATTGACACCTCAGCTTTTGGAGGTCTGATCCTTCCCTATCTTTGCGTATGTAGAAGGTATGCAGCTCTTCTACAGTTAGAAATCTCCTACCCCAGTGTACTGTACAAAATATTATCTTCTGTGTGTCATCAAGTAAAAGACATCAGAAGCACTGCTCTATAGCTTAGCACCTTGCACATAAAATAACAGCTGGGGCTTCCACCAGACCTCACGAACTAGAAGTCCTCCATTTTCAAATTTTTACTGGCAGCATTCCCTATTCTAAAAACCTACAAGCAAAATGAAAACCATTCCAGTTCCTCACATATCTACCTTTTTCTCAATTTTTGGAAGGTGAATGTAAAAAAGTTAGTGAATGAAAGCACAGATCTTTCAAATATAAGAATATATATATTCCAGACTTATTTGCATTCATAAATACTGGATTTTTATTTTGGGTCATTAAACACATAATTGGATTCTAAAACAGTCAGTCAATTGGAATTCAGAACACAGTTTCCTCAAGGGTTTAAAACTGTGGTTAACTTCTTAGCTTCCATCTGTTATAAATAGTATACAACAATACTGCTTCAAGTAACAGTAGTTAAATACTGGTGTCTGGGAAAAAAAAACATTAATTTAAAGGATGAGGAAATGCATAACTTTTTTTTTTTAAAGATTTTATTTTTTCCTTTTTCTCCCCAAAGCCCCCCAGTACATAGTTGTATATTCTTCGTTGTGGGTCCTTCTAGTTGTGGCACGTGGGATGCCGCCTCAGCGTGGTTTGATGAGCAGTGCCACGTCCGCGCCCAGGATTCGAACCAATGAAACACTGGGCCGCCTGCAGCGGAGCGCGCGAACCTAACCACTTGGCAACAGGGCCAGCCCCGGAAATGCATGACTTTTTGCAGAGATTCTCAGGAGATCTTTCAAGGGCTTAAAAGGTTCAAGACACTATTTCTAACTTTATTTTGAAAATCTACAACTTGCATTTTCCTTGTTACAGGCCTAGCATTTTAATTACCCTTCTTCTATCAGCCACAGTTTAATCATAACTGAAAAAACTAAGGAGAAAGGGAAAAGAGAGAACATTGAAAAAGTAAGGGGGAAAAAATGTAAATAGTAGAGGCAAAGAGGACATACAAAAAAGTAGAACTAAGCTTTAAGCAACAAACAAAAGGGGAAATATGAAAAAGAAAAACATCCGGGAAGTTTCAAGTAAGTGGTCAGAGAAATTAAGGAAACAGATTTCCCATATCTGCCACAAGGTGGTGCTAACAACCAAGGACAGCTTGGTAATGCCTTGACTAGGAAAAGCAGGGTTAAAACAGGTCCTGGAGTAAACAGGAAATAAAAAGTCTTTCAAATACATAAGGAAATGTTTCCAAAAGTCACAGATGCTGGTCCCTGAAAAGATTTCCTTGGCCAACAGTGAAAGTATAAAAAGACAGTTTAGTTTTTATAAAGCTCACGTTATTCCATGAAGAAAAATGTCCTCTATTCTGAGATTAATTTTTGGTATTAAAAATGCCTTTATGTGTGGTGATAGGTGGTGATTAGACTTTGGGTGGTGAACATGGTGTGGTCCACACAGAAATAGAAACATATAACGGTGTACACCTGAAACAAAAAGTTATAAACCAATGTTTACCTCAAAAAAAATAAGTAAAAAAATGCCTTAAAAATTGTTTAATTATATCAAAATATAGTTTTGTTTTAAGGTGTAATACTAGCTGTGCCTGTCCTGGGCCTATTCATAGCACAGATCTACCCTCTAAGAGCTCTTCACCTCAGGAGCGCTGGTCACTGCAGACACCACCTCTCAGGCTCCTAGACCGCTGGCTTTTCTCTGGGTTCAGTCTATGGGAAGCACTGGTGGAGAACCGGCAGGTGGGGGGAAGGGAGGAGCCAGAACACGTCTCTCTCTCCTTCTCTACTTCAAGCGGTCTTCCCAGCAATGGCTGCATTTCTCCCCCGGTTCCAGCTCCTACCAGGAGATTCCAATCACCTCAGGATAACCCTTCCACTTACTATTCTCTTCCTGCTGCTGTTAATCTCGAGGCTGCCTCACCATCCTATCACCATCCTATCTTTCTGCCTCAGCTCCTCCATCACCTGCAACCCCCTGCACTGAATCCCTATGTTAAAAACTTAGAGGTATTTCCCTTTTCCTGGGTGGACCCTAATTAGTACATTAAGCCAGTGGCTCTGCATGTATCAGAATCACCTGGGGGGCTTATTAAAATCCAGACGCTGGGCCCCAGCGGTTCCCAGTCAGTATATCTGGAACCCAAGAATGTGCACTTCTAAGAAATTCCCAGGTGATACTGACACTACTGAACCAGGGACCACATTTTGAAAATTACTACAATAGACAAAACAAAGAACTGGCCGTGTTATGTTGGTCTGTCCCGCCTCCTTTTTTTCATTGGACAATAAAATCCAAAAACACTTTGAAACTCAAGGAAACCCCACCCTTCTGTCTTCATATGAAAAATCAAACCTTTAAGACAGTTTCCTCACATTGTTAGAGGCCCATGGGTTTCTAAGGAACAATTTTTAAAAGTAAATATAATTTCAGCTCTCACTGTATACCTTACCCAGAAACAGAATCCCAACTTTAAATATTATAACCAACCCACTGAACTTTTCTATAAAGATAAAATGGATTTAGATTCTTAGATTATTGGAAATAACTTCGCCAATGAAGTCTCAAACGTAGAGAATAATCAGTTGGCAAACGGCTCTTCCACCTTAGAAATTTTAGACTGAAAAACAGTCCTAAATAATTTGAAGGGCGACTAAAAAAAAGTGGTCTTGGAACCTAGGTTTAAGAACCACTATAGGGTGTTTAGATTTATGTCGACCGAAAGTTAAAATCGAGTATGTAACCAAATCATAGCTGAACTGTGTACATAAACAAAAAGAACTTATTATGAGACCAAATGGTACAGACCAGCAAACAGAAAAATGTGGGGCCAGCCCCAGGGGCCTAGTGGTTAAATTCAGCATGCTCCACTTGGGCAGCCTGGCCCAGCTCCCAAACTCGGACCTACATCACTCATCTCAGTGGCCATGCTGTGGCAGCATCTCACGTACAAAAAGAGGAAGACTGGCAACAGATGTTAGCTCAGGGCAAATCTTCCTCAGCAAGAAAAAAAAGAAGAAAGAAAAATGTAAGCCACCTATGTAATTTTAAAGTTTCTAGTAGCCACATTAAAAAAGGTAAAAAGAAACAGGTGAAATTAACTTTAATACATTTCATTTAACCCAAAATGCCCAAAAAATTATCATTTCAACAAATTATTCATGATGTTATTTTACATTCTGTTTATTGTGCTAAATCTTCAAAATATGATGCATGTGTTACACATCCAGCATATCTCAGTTCAGGCTAGCCACATTTCAAATGCTCACTAGTCACATGCAGCTGGTGGCTACCACATCAGACAGCACAAATACAGATGGACATTTACCAGTCTCCTTACTGAACATATGGATACTTGGAATACTGGTAGTGTCCTGCCATACTGATACTTAGCATAGTGGTGGTGTCCCACTGTGCTTATGAATTATATTTTTAAGAATTTAAAGCTTTAAATGTTTGTACTGTTCTCAGACACTTAGTTACAAGAGTAAGTTAACATTTGGCTTCTACCACCTAATACTGTATGAAAAAAAATCCTCTCAGGAGAAGCACCTTGTAAACAGGTAAGCTACTATCACTGCTATTTTACTTTGAGTCCCAAAGCCAGCAGAATCTCAACTCGTCTACCTCTAGCCCAAGGGGAGACCTAGCAGCCACCATGGGCCTCCAATGGTCCCCAGTCTAAGGAATTCTCATCTCCTGGGCTTGTGAACAGGGAGCTGAGTCATAACGACCAACCAAATCCCCAAAATGAAGCTCCTCTGACGGGGAAACTGACGTAACATGATCACTTTACACTAGTCAATAGCAGCACAGTTAACTCACCGAATGGGGCTAGTAGAATTGTGATAAAGAAAAACTATCAGTTACATTTTTAATGTGATTAAAATATTATTTTAATAGTGAAGTAAAAGTAGGAAGGACAAATCAGCTTGAGGTACTACACCTTTAATTCTTCACGAACTGTAGAATGAGACCAGACAAATAACCTGTAAAGAAAATTTAAATAGTCTAAAAGAGTTTTTATTTTCAGTAGGAAGCCAGAGTATAACATTTATCGCCTTTAATTAATACAACTGATGATCAAAATAGAGTCCAAGAATGGAGTGTATAACAAGCCACTGGGTACGGCGGCAGCAGACTATAAACCATAAACACAGTCCTTTGACAAACTCCCTAGATTGCCCTTAACATTTGAAATCCATAGTTGATACTGGTTTACTCTGCAATCCGTGATGTACGTTTAAATTCTACCCTAATGAAATGCAAGGGAATCCCTCTATCACAAAACAACCTCTGAGCCCTCAAAAATAAGACTGTTCCTTCACTCATCAAAAAGTGAGTTTTCTCTTACACATGAAACTCTTGCCGTAAGCATAAAAGTACTTGTGTGTATGTGCAAGAGTAGTGAGATAATTACACGCCTTTGGGGCTGAAACGCATCTGATGTCACATCACACCTTAGGCATATAGTTATTTCACTTTGAACCACTCACTCCAGAGAGTAATTACTCATCCCATAACTTGGTCATGAAAAGCAGAGCTTACTCAGTACTTCAGCAATTACACAGCATAGGTGGATTTTTATATGGTACTTTTGTAAATCGGATAATCAAAATATACACCTTAATAAGTTAAAGTGCTAAAATTACGACAAGTTATATAGACTTTCTAAACTTTTAACTTGTGACAAGTCTACACAGTAGGCGGAAATTCCTGCAGACAGACCCGGCTATAGAAAAAAAGTTGAAACCACAGGCAGTTGTCTAATTCAAGAGGAGGGGTATGGTGGCAGCAAGAATGAGGTCACAAGAAGGCAAAATTTACTAATCCAGGTCTTATAAAGAAGGATAGTGTCCTGACTTTATTCACTATCGTATATTAGCCAGTCAGGCTGCACACCCTTACACTCCCAACTGAAAAAATAAAGGGCTTGGCATCTCAGCCCAGCAGATTAAAGAGCCTCCAGAAACGCTCCTCTGGTATGGTCTCATGGTTACACACAGGAGGGAGCAGGAGAAGAGGAAGACCCTGGATGTTGCCTGGAAAGACACATCTAATCTTTCCTTGCCTGCAAACAGGAATTTCCTAGAAACAAAAAGAGGGAAAGGAAATTTTAAGGCTTGCTCTAAGAGTTAGACAGGTCTTTAGGCTATAATACAGTAGTAAGAAAATGTCCACAGGACTTCAGCAGACTGCTCCATCTCTCCATCAACAAGGCGGCTAATACAACCCAGCAGCACCCAGAGCTGCCTTCCAGTAATAGCGCTGTGTGCACCTCGGCTGCCTCACACAGCTTCTCTCATACCAACCTTCTCTGTGAGGTATCTCCTACACTGCCCCCAAGTCTCCCACTAGAATCAAGGAACTAATGAAAGAGAAAATGGTAATTATTTCAAGCCACACTATTAATGTCATCAAATGCTGTGACAAACTCTATTTTAAAAACCTCAGCAAAGAAAAAAGTGATATTCAACTGCATATAGTACCAGCTCCGAGAAGCAAGAAGGTACTACTGGTCAAACATCCATCACTACCTATCAAGGAGAAAAAAATACAACATAGCACATTCCAGAAATCCTGGAATACAGTTAAAAGATCAGGGAGCTAATTTTGAAAGGTGTCACACACCACGGAGGTCTCGCTATGGTTTTCTTCGTGCACGTGCAGGAAGACAAGCTACCCCTAGCAACACTTAGAAAAGTAGGCGGCACAGTGAAAGGATACCACTGGAGAGCTAGGAGGCATAAGTGTCCAGGTCTACACGGACTGGCTGGGTGCTCCCAGACAAGTGACTTAGCATCTCATGTCTCAGCTTCCTCAGACAGAGAATGAAGAGAAGACCTTCTTCCCAAAGTTGTTATGAGGGCTGGAGATCACGCTTGTAAAGCACAGACTGGTATTCAAAAAGTGGTAGATGTTATGAGCTACAACTATATAAAATAGTAAACAAACACAAGTTTCAAATTAGAGTTGACCTTCACCCACACCCCAAACAAACTACTGAAAAAAGTTCAAGTTTGTCCAAGATCTCTTTAATGGGATAAAAATAACTTTACATGGCAGACACATGATGGGTATTTCCTACATGCATCATTCTAGCCTGCTACTACATGAGGAATCAAAGATGAACATGACCAAAAAAAACAATGAAAAAGAAAAGCTCAAGCACAGGCACGAATGCACAGAGTAAAAGGAATAGAAAAAAAACGCAGCATGCACACCTGGCGCAGACCCGCCACGTGGCCCGAGCGCCCCTGCACACGGGCTCCGCCCAAGGCCAGCGCCCTGCCCACTGTGACAGAGCACAGCTGCTCATCCAAGAGCAGAAGAGGAGGAAAGAATAGTACCGGCCTACACGCGTGGGCAAAAGTCTCCTGCTCTAACAACACGACCTGCCACCCTCTCAAAAGCTCTGGCTGCCTGGCTTTTCCCAGGTAATGCACAACCAACTGAACCTCAGCCCATGTCATATAAACCCACGTACCAATACAACTGACCTTGATAAAGGAGCTTCTCAAATTCTTCTGAGAAAGTCTCTCTAACAGCAGAGATGCATGACAATGTACCTTTGGGGAATCTGGCCGTGGCCCGAAGCAGCCACAAACACAAAACTGGGCTACTTTTCAACTGACACATTCTTTGTGGGAGAGGGGTTAGATGGAAGCACTGAGTAAAAGCAGTGCTTCTTCCTGGAGAGTTAGGAAAATATTTCCAAAGTAAAACACCACTTCCTTCATCCAGCTATTCAACAAACGTTTTTTGAGAGTCAGCTCTATGCAAGTTGTACTGGGAGCTGTGGCTATAAAAATATGTACACAAACATAAAGACACAGACACACACAATCTAATTGGGAAACAATCCAAAAAATCACACAGGCACTATGATTAGGGTTACAAAGGAGAGGACTCTGCCAGGAGATTTTTCTGAGCCAAGCTGACAATTAAGGCATGAGCCAGGCAAAGAAGAGCATGCCAAGCAGAAATAACATGGGCAAAGGCAGCTGAAGGGCAAGGAGAACAATGTGCAAAAAGCAGATGAGGGTCCAGGCTGGACCAGGCTAGGCCTTGCACACCGACACGACTTTAGTCCTCTGAGCAAAGGGCAAGTACTGAAGGTTCTGCACAGGGAGAGCACAGGCAGTATCATCCTGGTGCGATACAGACCGTAAGAGCTGATCTCTGCCCGTTCAAAGTGTAAGCGCTGATTACAACACTCTTACAAGTACGGGAGGTCGACTCCTACTCACACTTGTGTGTACACAAAGAGAAAGAGAGCCTATTTTGTAAAATAAAAAGAAAACCTCTCGGTACATATGAGAAATGCAGAAGGGCCATTAACAGGTCTCTCACCGGACAGCTAGAAGAGTGTGGGGTAGGTAGTCAGGTCACAGCAGCACAGCTTTCAAGGGCAAGGACTTATGAGATCACCCAAAAACAGAACTGAAAAAAATACACGACCAAGACTTCAGTTCATAGTAAGCTCTTAAAACTTCGCTTGAAACTATTTTTCTAAATACTTTCCTTGTAAATCTTTAAATAAGGAGAGAAGGGTTAATCAACTCTTTTTATTGATTCAAAGTCCCCCAAAAGAAGGGAATGTAGATCTTAGTATACAGTCACACAACTTAAGTTCAGAAATGTATTTGAAACTGAGTATTTTTTATCTTCTTCCATCCTCTGCTTGATTCAGGAAAGCCTGGAAACTAAACCCCAAGTGACTAGGTTAATCCATAAACTGTCCATTCTATTCATGAATATCCTTGACTTCATCTTAGCCATGCCCCTTTCCACTTTCAGGAGAATAACTCTAATGTTGCAAGTGAGGACGAAATTCATCAATCATTAGAATCAAAAACAAGGGATGCATTAAGGCCATGGCATACTTTGTTGAATAATACATATTCTGTTTAGTGGCACTAGATCAGGCAAGAATTATAATCATAATAAAATACTAACAGAGATTAATCTGTAGATAGTGAAATCTAGTGATTTAATGGTAATGAGATAGATTTTTTTAAAAGTGTTTCCCTTCTCTGATTACAAAATCAACATGACTGCACAGGATTTTTGGAAAATATAGAAAACTAGAAGAAAGTAATAAATGGAGAAATTAGTTAAAACTGGCATTCCGCAGAACAATAATCTATTTCCCTTTTGTGTAACTATTTAGAATTCAAGTACTTTCATGTATTCCCATGTGGGTCTCTTAACAGCCTCATGATAGCGGTGACAGAGGTATAATTATTCCCATTTTATAAGGCCTCAAGGAAACCGTGAGCCAGTAAGCAATCTGCCTAAGGGTACACAGGTAGTTAAGACAAGACTCAGGGAAGACGATGCTAGTCTCCTGACGGGTCAGGCATCTTCTCCAAGCTCATGGCCATGTGATTAGCAAATGATACACCCACAGAAGAGGCTATCTGCAAGTACCTAAAATGAGCAGTACCTGTGAGCATCAATCTAAGGTAAGAAAACGTACAAACGGAAGTGTATCATTAATACAAACATATGCTACAACACTGTAACTCCAAGTAAGGAGAGGAATTTACATATCTTTAAACTGCAAAAAAAAAAAAAAAAGACAAAGCACGTGAGGGAAACAGCAAACCCACAAGACTGACAATCTCTTGATTAACCGCTTCCTTTTGGTGTGAATGAGAACCCAGAGAGAAATCATCTATCTCTTATCTAAAGAGATTAGTGGAGCCCGCTGATGAAGACCAGGGATAAGCCAAAGGTCTCCTTTCAATCCAAACAACTCCTCCCTCCCTCCTTCTCTCCCTCCTTTTCTCCCTCCTTCTCTCCCTCCTTCTCTCCCTCTCTCTCGCCCCCCACCCCGACACACACACATGCAGGTATGTATGCAAACACACAGAGAGTATAATTTTAAACTGATTTATTAATTGCCCCCTTTTTTCTGAAAAAAAAAGATCTATGGCTAGGGTAACCATATGTTTATTGTCTGAACTGGAACACCTGTAAGAGTAAAAGAGGTGACCGTCCATCCTTATGCCAGGAAAAGAGGCCAAGACTGGGCAAACAGGAACATGTGGACACCCAAGATATGGATAACCCATGCCCCTCAAGAGCCAAGCACTGGGGGTATACCCTACTGTTAAATTACTGTTCAAAAAGCTGCTTGATATATCCCATTCTATGCAAAATTGAGTCTTAAGCAAATTCTACCTCAAGGGAAAGTCATCAGCATTTTGCAGACCAGTTTAATAAATCATTCCTATTAAGTAGCCAATGTCTTTTCACAAGGTGTATGACCTTATGGGATATTGTAAAGTTACATGTGCTTTGCAAGTCATCTGGGGAAAAAAAGTTTAAGAAAACTAATTAAATATATTTTTGCCAATTTCTTTAAAAAGTGAAATATCAAATAAAATCTCTTAATCACTCAAATTCGAAGTTATTTTCTTGGGTAACCCAAAAAGTACTGTTCTTCATGGGAATGCCCCAATTATTTTGTTTAGCAGTTGGCGTCATCTAATAAATAAAGTGCTATTAGAACAGCTTTTTGGCTGATGCTATTGATAAGTTAAAAAGCTTGAAAAAGTCCCCTCAAATAAGGAAAGGAAGAAAGAAACCTTACACAGTATCTGTAGAAAAGTATTGATGAAAATAAACAAAGTCCTAAAACCCAACCTAGCTATCTTGTGGTCATATTCCACATTCCTATTCAAAATACATCTTAAGAGACTAAATTTTAGCAACTTAGATTCAGAAAATCAAACAGAAATTAGAACTTGGAGCTAATTTTTTCAACTAAGAGAACTGCATACAGGCACCAACAAAGACTGGCATATAACCTAAGCCTATCATTCATTCAAGTGACATTTCAATGTCTACTATGTACACACTGCGCTGGCACTATTAATAGTTGGCTCTCCTGGATTTAAAATTTGCCAGTATCTTTTTTCAATCTAGCAAATTCATCTTTCACTTCAAAAAGGGGCTTTGTATTTAAATACTCTGTGATTCTCCAGGATCCACCAAAGAGTACTCAGAAAACAGGAATAAGTGTGTATTCCAGGGGTTTCATCTACCAGACAGAAGAGACAAAAAAAGATCAGTGGCACAAAACCAAGACACTGTCAGCTTCTGTGCAGAGCCCAGATCCACTAGAAAACAGAGCTGCCTCTGTGGGCAAAGGGGATATTGAAACACAGAAGACCAAGCCAGTCATTGGCCAGATCCTAAAAAAAAAGGGTGGTATGTACAGAATTAATGCAAGGAAAGGAAGTCCACCTAAGGAGGAACTCAAGGCCCAGGCTGAGTTCAAACATGTTTTGCTGTGATTACAAGGCTCCCTGCATTCCTGAGGAAACGAACGGGCTGAGGACCACATCTCGAGGTCTTCAGATAGACTCTAGCTGCTGACTGCTCCAAACAACAATAAGCAGGTCACAGTTAGAATCATAAAACTCATGACAAATGTGAGGTTCTAGAATGAGCCACTGTGTTTGATGCTCCTGAGGGAGCCTGGACCAAGGACGCTAGGCCCAGCAGGCCACCCTGACACCTGTCTCTGGGGGCGGTGTGTTTCTTCTGATCAATCATATGGTCCTCCTGCATCCCAGCTGCCAGCAAAATTTCTCTCAAAGAAATGTTTCCATACAATTAGACAAGATGAATTCGGCCTCTCCTTACTACATCCTCTGAAGAGAATAGGCTGTTTTTCATAATCAGAAGTATTCTCAAATATATTTGTTTCTTCTAAAAGAAAAAAATAAAAAATAAATAAATAAATAAATAAATACTCTGTGATTCTCATTCCAAAACACAAGACCAGAAATATCCACTAAACACTGGGAAATTCAAAATGACCCTAACGGTGTAGGGCAGAAGATTTTTATACATTTATCTGCTAGCACTTAGAGTCTTCTGATAGCCGACTGTTGCTCCCTCTATCAAAGATGCTTAAAAATCTGCAATCCTACAAAGGATTTGATTTTCTGATTTCTCCTAAGAAAGCATCCCTCATTTCCTCAAATTTTTACTTTAAAGATGAGTTCCACAGTTCTGTTCTCAAGTTTAGAAAAGGCCACAGATCAGACAGGCCAGTGTCAGTCTCTAGAAACAACCCCTTGCAGAGTATTTCGGAAGGTCCACCTCCTTTCACTGGAAGAAAATCAAATTACCTGAATGTACCTGATTTACCATTATTATCTTTTTAAAAAACAGTATGACAATTCTAGATTTCTTAAGTAAGGCTCCTTGAAAGAGTCAAGATATAAAATTTTCTAGATTTATTAATAAGGCTTCTTGAAAGAGTCAGGTTCAAAGCTCAATTCTAAATGATTAAAAAGGCAAACCAAAAAGACCAAAAAACTAGTTGCTCCACAACTGTAAAGGATCACAGAAACAGCAACCCAAAGAGACAATTTTTAAAACTAGTCATTTAGAGATGCACTATCCAATACATCCCCAAAACCACCATAAGATAGATTGTCATTATACACTGAACTTTCACAGATTCCACCCTGAATTGTTACTATCTTTAACAGGAAAAATGAGGGGGGAAAAGCATAAGTAAAAAATAAGTTTTTATATAACAACATTAAATAAGCAGGCCAATGAAATATAAATTCTTCAAAAAGGGAGAGGAAAGTGGGGCTGGCCCCGTGGCCGAGTGGTTAAGTTCTCGCGCTCCGCTGCAGGCGGCCCAGTGTTTCGTTAGTTCGAATCCTGGGCGCGGACATGGCACTGCTCATCAGACCACGCTGAGGCAGCGTCCTACATGCCACAACTAGAAGAACCCACAACGAAGAATACACAACTATGTACCGGGGGGCTTTGGGGAGATAAAGGAAAAAAAAAATCTTTAAAAAAAAAAAAAAAAAGGGAGAGGAAAGGAAACCCTCTATATTTGCACATGGCTACTTGAATTGTCTGGTGCTTTTCTAGTTTAACCCACCACCACTTAGCCCACCACTGCCACCATCCTTTCCAAAGACCTCAACACACACACACACACACACACACAGTTTAAAAAATACAAACCACATGCTTATGCATCAAAAAATAAACTTCATAGAAGGGCACAAAAACTCAAAAATCTCATGATTCATCAAAGTCAAAGGACAAGCCACTGCTAAACTATGAGCTACTAATACATACTCTGAATTTTAAATAAGCTCCTAGTCACTGGCTCTTATATCACCAATTCTTTTCTAACACATCTAAAATTATAAACTCTGAAAACAGATTATGAAAAGTAAATGAGCATGAAAAATCATGGATGGGGGCTGGCCCCGTGGCACAGTGGTTCAGTTCAGTGCGCTTCACTTTGGCAGCCTGGGTTTGCAGGTTCAGATCCTGGGAGTGGACCTACACCACTCATCAGCCATGCTTTGGCAGCAACCCACGTAAAAAGTGAAGGAAGACTGGCACACATGTTAGCTCAGGGCTAATCTTCCTCAAGCAAAACAAAGAGGAGGACTGGCAATGGATGTTAGCTCAGGGCTAATCTTCCTCAGGGGGGGAAAAAAAATCACAGATGAAACCTAAATTATTGTTAAAATAAGAATTTTTTTTAAAAATCTGCCCATTTTAAAATAAAAGTATTTTGCTATAAATTATTAAAATGAATAAGGAGGTTTTTTTAACCTTTTTTTTCCCCACTGCAATAGTCCCTATTGAAAGCAAAAATGCAATACTATCCAGTACTTTGGAATTTCCTGCTATTTATGAAACAGCTTAGACAAAATGCCTTTTTAATGAGTTGCTAAGAGAGATCCATGAAAACTCCAAAGAAACTGCTCTGACAAGTTCCAATAAGGAACGTTATTCAAGCACTTTGCTTACAAGGACTCTAAACAGCACCAGTCAAACTACCTTCTGGGCTTTGGTTTTAATCAAGCTTGTTAGTTAAACCGGAGCTGACATCATTTACATGACTCACCTAAATAAAATTTAAATTATTTTAAGGATCCGTAAGACAGTCACCTACTTCCATCCAGTAGATTAGAATGTTCTATGCATCACATCGAATTATAAATATACACCTCATCTACAGAAACATACATACATAGATCAATGGATCTATCCCCAAGCCACTTTTGGAATACCTAACATACCTCTAACTGCAGAAAGACACCATGTAATATAATTACTACACTGTGATATAGTTCAGTGTACTTGATACTCTATCCCCAAGACATTTTAAATATATTTCCTAATGAAATATTTGTTTTCACCCTAAGTAAAGAAATAAAGTATTAGTGGATCAGCAACAGCAAGCTGCCCAACTTGATCTTATCCACAATGTAAGCATCTCATTTAAAGACGTAAAAATTCAAATAAACTAAAACATGTGCCTTTTCTAAGCTATTAGACTACCAATTCACCTTTCACTAAATCCTTAAAGCTTTCGTATTTCGTAAAAGTGAATTCATCAGAATTCACTTAGTAACTACCTTAAAGACAAAGTGAAGACAAAAAATCAATTTGATTCTATTCCTAGTTATTTTGGCCACTTATTTTGTGCTACCTTAAGAAGGGCATCAGATCAGTGCACTAACTAAATGTTATCCTGCCATTCAACAGATCTAAGCACATTACACCACTACTCACTGAGTGAGCGAATACTCACCATCCCATTCCAGTCACAGTCAGTGTAGTCCATGGTGTACCAAAAACCATCCCTAACATACTCTTGACTTTCCTATGTACCCACTATGGAAAGAATACACATACTGTTCTTCTTACCCAAGTCCCTTCCAAAGATACATATTCACACTGTGACATTTTCTTTTTACTTCTTTCCAAAATTATTCAAGAACAAATACAGCATATTTTTCAGGGAGCATAACTTATAATCAAGTAAGTTCTTAAATTTCCATGTGCATCCAAAAGTTTAAAACTCAGTTTGCAAACACAATCCACACAATCCTGGCTTTAGGGCACACAGAACCTAGACCGAGACACTGACAATTCAACCAAAACCTAGCTGCTCCCTGCAAGAATAAATAGTAAGCTTTTTTATTTGTTAAACATATTCCTACAGCATTATCCAAACCTAAACACACACAACTGTGTTAGCAAAGAGAACACTGACAATGGTAGAAAAAACAGCACGTGTGTTTTTTAAAAATGTCTGATGATACCTATAATTATATAAACCAATTCAGACTCCACAACTTCAACAGCAATGGCAATTTTAAAGATGCCCAAAGCATATTAAATAAATCAGGCAAATTTCACACCTCTTGGTGCCACCACAAAACCAAAATTATGGAGCTGGATGTAAGTCTGACCTGATAAGGCAATTCTTAAATCTTTCTCCTATCTAAAAGTTATAGTAGCCTGACTACTATCAAAAATCAATCCTTTCTAAAAAAACATGCACATCCCATTTCAAAAAAGTAGAGGTAAGGAGTATATCACTGCACAGACTACGTCTGAAAATGAGTTCAGTTTGATAACTGAAAAGTTAGGTTTTTGACATTTGCCAGCAGTCCCACAACTCGCTGGCCCTGTGCCATGGTGGCCTGGTGCCAGCCTGATGTAGGGCCAGGCTAAAAATAGCAGCCAAGCAGCAGCTGGAACACATAGGTCCTTATGACCTCAGCTTTATTTCCCTAAATCAAGGGAGGTTGGAGGGGAGGGGACAACCGCAGGGAAGGAAGGGAATGGAATACTGTCCTACTTGGTGTATTTCCTACCTCTTCCATTGCTTGCCTTTTTTCCTACCACTCCCTCCTACTCTTCACTCCTCGCACTCCATCCCTCCATCCACTCCCCCCACCCCCTGCCCAAGAAAGGAAGGGCAATGCCCCAAGAAAGGAAGGGCAGTGCGGGAAGGAGGGAAGGAAAGGAAGGAAGGAAGAAACTGGAGCTCTGAGGCAAGCTGGGTTCAGAGGCTCCCCCATCTCCTGCTCTCAAGTCCCGTTTGATTCCTCTAGCAGCCATTAGTCATCTCAGGCCTCAGCTTTACCACAGTCTAGAGAAAGGATAAGACAAAAATTACACAGGTGATAACTGGGGGAAGGAGGGATGGGAGAATCAGAAGATGGCATCAAGAGTGCAAAATCCTAAGTGCTAAGGAAACCTGAAGAATGCTAAGAGGGGCCGGCCCCATGGCCGAGTGGTTAAGTTTGCGAGATCCGCTTCGGTGGCCCAGGGTTTCCTGGTTCGGATCCTGGGCGCAGACATGGCACCGCTCATCAGGCCATGCTGAGGCGGCGTCCCACACAGCACAACCAGGGGGACCTACAACTAGAATATACAACCATGTACTGGGGGGCTTTGGGGAGAAGAAGAAGAAAAGAAAAAAAAAAAAGCAGCTTGGCAACAGATGTTAGCTCAGGTGCCAATCTTAAGGAAAAAAAGAGGGCCAGCCAGGTGGTGCAGGGGTTAAGTTCGCACATTCCGCTTCTCGGCGCCCGGCGTTCGCTGGTTCAGATCCCAGGTGCGGACATGGCACTGCTTGGCAAGCCATGCTGTAGTAGGCGTCCCACGTATAAAGCAGAGGAAGATGAGCACGGATGTCAGCTCAGGGCCAGTCTTTCTCAGCAAAAAGAGGAGGATTGGCAGTAGTGAGCTCAGGGCTGATCTTCCTCAAAAAGGAAAAGAATGCTAAAGAAACAAAGTCCTAAAGAAATAGGGAAAACATATGAAAAAAAGTCCTCACTCACATACAACAATCAGATTACAAATTTCTGGTATTTAAGTTTCAGGAGCTTATTTTATGACAAATATTTATAAAAACTATAACCATCATCTTTGCAGAAATGAGTTAACCAAAAGTGGGAGCAGGAGCAAAGGTTCAGCATAACCAAACACAGCACTGCCTCCAACCTGCATGGGTCTTTACCAAGGAGGACCAAGAGCAGCACTGCCAGCGGCTCCCGGCCCTGCCCTCCACGCGGAAACTCCAAAACATCATACTGCACTTATAAAGCTGCTGGTCACTGTCGGCAAATATTTAATAGGGACAACATGGCACATACAGCATCCTAAATTATACTTATGTAATGATGTAAGAGAATTTAAATCTTGCTTCTGTGGATTCATTCCACACGCCATCTTCTTATGCATATTTTCTGTGCAATACTGTCCAACATTAGAGATCTGACAACATTAGAGATCTAACCGTGAAAAATGCTTTAAGTAAACAGACAGACTGTTAAATAAGGCAAGATCAGGCAGTGAGTCGCCTGAATTTTAAGTACATTAATTCATTAAATGAGCTTCCAATTTACCCGATCAGCTTATTCACTTAGTAAGAATTTAAATGTACTGACAGGTTCTACTGTATCCTTCCAATTAACATCCTTCCAACAAACCATCTCCTTCAAAGAATATTAAATCTTTTTACCAACAACAGGAGATAGCATAATTTTTAATCATAACATTTAAAAAGGGCCTTAAAATGAGATAAATATATAATTTCTTAAATATACTTGGAGAGGTTATCTTTACTGCATACATACCAAAATTAGATCTAACCTACAAGTTATTCTTCTTTCAAAAGTTGAAAACATCTGATGGAAGAGCCAGCCCTGATGGCCTAAGTGGTTAAAGTTCAGCACGCTCCACTTCAGCAGCCCAGGTTCGGTGTCCGGGCACAGAACCACACCACTTGTCTGTCAGTAGCCATGCTGTGGCGGCGGGTCACACAGAAGAACCAGAACTTACAACCACACACAACTACATACTGGGGATTGCGGGGGGAGGCGGGAGGGGGAAGTCTGGCAACAGATGTTAGCTTAGGGTGAACCTTCCCCTGCAAAAAGAAACAAAACAAAACAGAAACAGAAGACATTTGATTGAAGATGATCAAAATCACCCCACATAACCATCCTCCAAAGCTAAAATTCATTCATAAAATGTGTTTTTAAAACGTATTTTTTCAAGTCAAATTTTAAAAATACACATTAAAAATCAGAGCTATGATCAGAATTTAAAATTCTGGCCACTGTGAAAGTCACTCTAGAAAGTAGCAATAGACTATAAACCTAAAGATGAACCTTCTAGAACAGTTAATGATGATGCATCACAGGCAGTATTACTCAGAGGGTAAGACTCCCAGCCAGAGAGGCTGTGTCTAGCTCCATCATTTACCAGCCTGTGTGACCTTGGGAAAAAGTTCCTTGCCCTCTTTTCCTATGCTCCAGTTTTCTTGTCTGTAAAATGAGAATAATAAGAATACCTACCTCACAGGGCTGTTAAAAAATACGAAGTGCCTTGAACAGTATCTGGAATATGGGTAAGTGCCAAAAGCATTAACTGCTGTTATTACTATTACTATGAGTAAATGTTGTTGCGACAGTAGTAAGAGGCTCCCCGTAAATCACCTTCAGCTCAGTGAAGAAACGCTCCAAACCATACAAAAGGTCTTTAAAAAGTCAGTTAGGTCACTAAAGTTCTGAGGCCACATCAATTACGTGAAAGAAGTGTATCTCGGGGTTATGTACATATTCTTTTCTGGCGATGAGGATGGGGGACACTGAAAAACGTACAAAAACAGGTCAAATACACTACTGGCTAAGTTTTCATAAATAAGCTAAATTCAGAACAGTCAAATTTCTTACTGGGTATTAACTTTTGTTGTTCTGCATAAGCACTCTAAACTTCCAATAAATTCTTTATTACATGTGTGTAATATAATTCCCTACAGTTAGCAATCATAACTAACTTTTCCTGAACTTTAATCTCATCTTAGAACATCTGTACAATTTCCAAATGTCCACAAACGTTTTATGTATTTAGCATGCTAGAATCATTGCTCAACTGAAGCCATTAGAATCTGGCCTGAAACGAAAATGCTATCTAGAAATACTTTTATAATATTCACTAAAATGTTAGTCAACAGTCCAGTCAATTTCCATTCAAGAATATTCTTATTCTGATTTCTGATATTTTTCTGAGACTTATCAAACATTTCCAGCAAATTAAGAGGCAGCCCGAGCGGTGGAAAAACAGAGACTCAATGTTTAACTTTGCAATTTACTACGCTTCTCTGGACAAATTACTCAACATGTCTGGGCCTCAGCTGTCTCATCAGCAAAATGGGGGAAGCTGGAAATGATATGTTATCTTTTCATCTCTAAACTCTCCATAGCTCTACAAGTAGATAATAGCTATCATGTAAGAGCATGTTATAAAAACAGCTTCTCATTCGTTAGCGTTTTTTTGTTTCTGTTTTTTGGTGAGGAAGACTGGTCCTCAGCTAACATCTATGCCAATCTTCCTCTATTTTGCATATGGGAAGCCACCAACAGCATATCTTGATGAGTGGTATGGAGGTCCACGCCAGGGATCTGAACCCACAAACCCCAGGCCGCCGAATTGGAGCATGTGAACTTAACCACTATGCCACCAGGCTGGCCCATGTTATCATATTTTAAGAAGAAATGGAGGGGCCGGCCCCATGGCCGAGTGGTTGGGTTCGCACACTCCACTTCGGCGTCCAGGGTTTTGCCAGTTCGGATCCTGGGCGTGGACACGGCACCATTCATCAGGCCACACTGAGGCAGCGTCCCACATAGCACAACCAGAGGCACTCACAACTAGAATATACAACTATGTACCGCTTTGGGGAGAAGAAGAAGAAGAAAAAAGAAGACTGGCAACAGATGTTAGCTCAGGTACAAATCTTTTTTAAAAAAAAGAAGAAATGGAACAGAGCTTATCTGTACACAGAGGTCACTGGAATATGCTTGGGGTAATAATACTCAAATGACACCTGGGTTCACTTGTCTACTTTTGTGGCTCACTTGTGAACATAAGGTAGTTACAAATACATAAATATATGTAAATATATGTACAGATTAGCTTACACAAAACTAGTTATCTAAGAATTCCACAAATATAAAACACTTAGCATACTTCAGCAACACAGTCCACTTAGTATCAGCTGAACGTCAATCTTTAAGTTCAAAACGAAAAGCAAATTTTACACTGCATCCTCTCCAAAGCTTGCTTTAGCTACATTTTCTAGATGAAAAAAATAAAGGAAGCATCCCAGTTTTAAAGAACTGAAAACCATGTACAAAGCATATTCTTAGCAGAACACAGGGCACTAAAAGCAAAAACTGGAAAGGTATTCAGGTTTTCTAAACAAATCTAACTAAACACACTTTACTTTTGAGACTCTGGCTAGGACTGAGAAACAAGAGGCTCTTTTCATAGGACAAGACTATGCAACATTTTTCTCCAAATTATCATTTGATACTGATTTCTCAGAAGATGGAGAGTCTTCCCATTCATTTAAAGGAGGAAATGGCTACGGTTTTCTAATTTACAGTAATCCCCAAACATTTACATATGTCAAAAATTAATAAACCAAGAAAATTAAATTAAGGTTTTTTGGTGGTGAGAAAGCACAGTTCTTGAAATTTTATCATAGTAATTTGAAAGGTAACTAAAAATGGTGTGCGGGTTCTCTGTAGTTCATTTCCATTTAAAAAGGCTGCCTATAATCTGCTTTGATTCTAAGATGTTTATACTTACCTATAATCTGCTTTCTTTTCTGGGATATTTGTCCTCTTAAATATAACAGTTGAAGGTCAATAGAAGTTCAAGTCGAATGACTGCCCCTATAAAACTTTCTAACACGACATGAGTTTGTTTTATCACATGTAAATGTAAGCGAGCTTCCAAACATAAAATATCACATTCCTTTTGTATCACTTAAGAAAACTGATTTTCTAACACAAAAATATAAAGCATGTAAGTATGCGGAATTAGTACAGATCCAATTGTGTAATTTCTAAAAGGGACAACTTTCTTAAAAGAAAATATCAGCCATTCCTCCACTGCCATCCTGTTCACTGAACATAGTACTAGCTGAAATCACACATTCTTAACTAAACTCTTAATGTAAGTGTGAGCAGAAAAGATATGCTCGCCTGCATCTTTCCAGATGAAGCATTTAGAGTCAGAATTGATAGCAACTGATTACCCATTGTGAAACGAAAAGAGGCCCAGGATAAACATCTTAAAAATCAGCCAGGACACACTTAAGACAATAACGGCTTGAATTGCTCAATTAATTACAATAATTCTTCTATTAAAGGACATGTTCCACAGGCATCCTGATGTTTTCAAAAGAAAAGGCATCAAAGTCTCGCATCTGCAAAAAGGGCGAAATTCAACGCACAGTTGAAATAAAATATGAGGATGGCCTTTTCCTCTTCACGCCGAGGACGTACTCAGAATACAACTGTGTGGCAAGAAATTAAAGACTGAACCAACAGTAGACATGTTTGTTTCACCCCAGTCTGCAATTCTACCTTCCAGTACTGTTGAAATCTTTTGGCTACAAAAAGTATTCTGTCTCCTGAACACTTCAGATTTCCTCACTGGACCAATACTAACCATCAGAGAACGAAGTAACGTAGCAAATTCCAAGCTTCCTCACCTAAAATTGAAAACTTCCCTCAGAACAATGCTGAGCACATCCGAGGTACGCAGATACTTTCAAAATTCAGTTGTAAGCAAATCAAAAATCTCAGCTCAGACAGAACAAGAAGAATAAAAAATACATAAACTAGTTTTAAAATTTCTTCTTTTGTGTACTTTCCCTTTAATCAAAAGACAGAAAAAGTGTAGGATCTGAATCAAAATTGTTCTGTATTATTACTTTCATCTTGAAAATGCATTCAATGAAACGCACTATTATCAGTAAACAAAACACCCAATTCTGAAAGTACATTTAGAATCACATCTGTATATATACATATGTAGATAATAATCCCTGGTCTTTGAAGAAAACCAAAATATTCAAAGAAAGGCCAACAAATTAGCCTTCAACAAGTTAGTTTATTAAAACTTTTATCCATTTTAATTCTAATAACGAACCCCTTTCACTGCCTTGCCATCCCCTAAAAAAAAAAAAAAAAGCAACTCCTTTTAAAACTCTCCTTCCTTCTCATGCAAAAGACAAAACCCCAGTATTTGTTTAAACATTTCTAGCTTTCAAAATGATTTAGTCACAAATAAGGAAACTGCGTGTTTCAAAACAAAAAAAAATTTCAACGTACACCAGGTCTTCAGAAAGGGGAGACACACACACACACACAAATACATATACATAAGTTAAAATCAGAAAGATAATTTGTCTAAGATTTTTTATTACAAAAATATATGCTTCTAGTTTTAAGAAATATCCAATCATAAAATAAGCATAAAATGAAAAAGTAAAATTCCCCCTAAAACCCTGCCCATTCGAATACTTGACTGCCCTTCTCCAAAGATACCCACTATTCAATGGGTGTTTGTGTAGCCTTCTAGACATTTTTATGCATCTATATACAAGTCTCTTTTTTGTTTCAAACAGAAATTGCAGCACACTATATGAACAATTTACTTGTTTTTAAATGAAATATTCTGGTCACTTTTTCTTGTCGGTAGACATAAATCTACTTCACTTTTTTATGGTTGCATAATATTCCATCGAATACTTCTTAACCAGTTCCCTTCTGACAGAAATTTAGGTTGATTCCTGCTTTGCAGTATTGCAAACCACAGTGCAATGGCATCACTCACTGTAAAGAACACCTCTGGGCACTAACATCAATCTATCTACAGGATAGTGCCTAGAAATGACACAAAAAGATCGTGCCAGTAGCAAGAGAGGCAGCATCCTCTTCTCCCACCTCCCCAACTCTGGCTACTGTCTACCCATCTTTTTAGTATTCACCAATGTGGTAGATGAAAATGGCATGTCATTTTTACTTGTGCCTCTTTATGTAAGAGTGAAGATGAGTAAGTTTATAATCATTTGCATTTCTTTGTGAAATATGTTGCCTATTTTTTTACTGAGTTATTAATCTCTTTTTTTGTTGTTCTTTTAACAATTTTCAAGAGTTCTCTGTCGGCCTCTGGTGAAACATGCTGCAAATATTTGCCCCAGTTAGCTGTTCAACTCAGTTTATAATGTTTTCAGTTCTATAGAGATCTTTAGATTTTTTTTTTTAACTTATGTCTTCTCTTTTATAATTAGAGTTACAAGTCATATTAAGGAAGCTCTTTCCTAGGCAAAATTTTGGGGAAATTTTTTTATGTGACTTCTAAATCATTACTTAAATGATAGTCAATATTATTTACATACAAATACCTTCAGCCATAGCTCCCTTCCACTATATCACTATTTAACAAAATTAAGCCAACTATGCTTTCTCTAAAACTTCCTATAATCAACTGATGGACAGTTCTGCACCAATTAATATTGCTTACAACTACTACACCAAAAATTTCATTTTTTTCCCTTTAAATTTCTTTTTTTTTTTTAAGATTGGCACCTGAGCTAACATCTGTTGCCAATCTTTTTTTCTTCTTTTCCTCCTTCTTCTCCCCAAAACTCCCCATTCATAATTGCATATTCTAGCTGTAGGTCCTTCTGGTTGTGCTATGTGGGACGGCGCCTAAGCGTGGCCTGATGAGCGGTGCTAGGTCTGTGCCCAGGATCGGAACCTGTGAAACCCTGGGCCACCAAAGCAGAGCGCGTGAACTCAACCACTCGACCACGGGGCGGCCCCAAATTTCTTCTTAAAATCTAACAGTTGAAAAATAATAACTAGCAAGTATGTTTAATTTCTGATTAGTCCCAACTGTCTACCACTCAATCCTTAACCTTCAACAGGGTAAATACAAAGTCCAACAACTCGATTTTCCCTATTGTAGCTATAATTTAGTCATCTCTACAAAAGTCAATGAATACTTCCTGTACAAACAAACTCATAATTTTGCAATACCAGAAAATTTCTTATGATGCTATCAACATAGTATTCTGTTCTTTTCCATTTCAGATCCTGAAGCAAAACAGAGTTCTACCTCAAATCACAAAATTGTAAAATAAGCCTCCTGAGCTAGTATACCAATTCGAACCACCACTTAGAGCTAAATTAGACGGTTAATCTAGCCACTCTCTCCATTCTCCATCAAGGAAAAAAAATACCGGTCAAAAGTGTCTATCTCCCAGTGCCAGCTGCCAAGCATTTAACAACCTTCCATCTCCAAGCTGACTGGCACAACAAGTAATGCAACTTGGAAGTTAAGGAAACTGGCAGTACTCAAGAGAGGAAAAAAGAATATTTTCCACAATTTGCACAGCACTTGTTTAGCACGTACGTAAGTGTTTCCGAAGGGGTGGTCAACTCTTCAAACTATACGAGAGGCATCACACTACTTCACATCAACCACTGCCAACTCCACTCAGCGGGCTCCTTCCCCTTTGGGGATTATTCAAAAAGTTACTATTTTCTTTTACAACTCACCCAGGACTCTTCACTGATGAAAGGAGGCAAAGCCCACGCTGTGTGTCTGTCTCCTAGAGAAGATTGCATCTTTTATTTATCGCCCCTTGGCTTTATTTTCACAGTGAATTCCTGGCTTAAATGCAATCAGCCAAGAAACCCTCCCTATGTGCTCTCCTGTCATTCCTCATTGCTTACAAGCAGAGTCAAGCACAGAAGGAAAGAAAAAAAATTCAACATTGCCAGCCAAGCCATAAAAATTCACAAACTCTAGTTTGTTATACTGAGAAACCAGAGATGTGCTTCAGTCCGTCTCAACCCAGCAGGAAACAAGAAAAAAAAAGGTATAACTTTAAAGAACGTTAATGTGATTTTTTTTTAAAAAAGGACTGATGGAGAGCCTCAAAAGTGAACGCCCCTCTAGACATACGGAAAGGGTACCGAACCTAGCAAAGGCAACACTGGGGGCTGCCTTTGGAAATAAATGACCAGGCAGAAAATCACGTTTGCAGGCTGCATGAGAATTCAAATTAACCAGATAAGATTTAAACAAGTCTTAATTCTCTTTTGGGGCCCCTCTCCAGACCCCCACCCGACTCCCAAAGAGAAGGATAAAAGGAACTGACTACAGAAAGAAAAGATTAAATTAAAAATCAGAGACAGTGATGCTTCCAAACGTCTCCCCATTCATTAGGTCCGTGTTCACCACGACAATTTGAAGTAGACAGCAACATGGGGCGGGGGGGAGGATAGGCAATGGGCAATCAGGAGAAAAATATGGGGAGAGGGGAGTTTCACTATAGCATTGTTCCTTTCAGTCCAGCTCAAACATCCCCGTCGCTACGCTGAAAAAGATATCTAGCCGGAAAAAAACCACTGGGGGGTGGGGGGAGGCCAGGCAAAGCTTTTAAACTCCGTCTTTGAGAAAACTCTCATGGTCTGTCAGAGAAAGGAGGGCTGTGCGGCTTTAAGTCACAAGTCCTTCTCTCGCCTTTGTCAAATATCTTTTACTTTACAAGCCCTGAAAAGAAATAAAGAGACTCTTTTGTTTGCTTTCCCCTTTTCGGGGGGTGACAGAAAACTGAAAGGGGCACAAATAAACCTGAAAACGAGAACAAAGTGCGGGGTCGTGCCCAGCTGCCGGCGGCCGCCCCGGAGGGACGCGGGAGCGGCCGGGAGCCCCTCCGCACCGAGCGCCCGCGGCCGCCGGCCGGGAGCGCAGAGCCCGCAACTGCCCCCGCGGCGCGCCCTGGCACGACCACCGGCCGCCCGACGCACCAAACTCCGGCGGCGGCAGCCCCCGGGCCCGCCGCGCCCCGCAGCAAGGGGAAGCGCCCGCCGCTCCTTCCCGGGCTCGCGCCCTCTAATTCGAGGGCGTCCTCCGGGGAGCGGTCCCTCCGGAGAGGAGACCAGCCCGCACCTCCCTCCTGCGCTGCTCCGAGCCCGGGGAGGCGCGCAGGGAAAAAGACACTGAATTCCCGGGGTGGCCGGCGGAGCTCGCCTGGGCCAGACCAGACGCCGCAGCGACCCCGGCGCGCCACGGCCAAAGCCCGTCGAAGCCCGAGAGGAGCGGCCGCCGAGCGGCATCAGAATGTATTCCCCTCCCCTCAAATCGAGGAGGTGGGGGGAGGAGAAAGAAAGAGGACGAGCGATAGACAAGGGGCTAGAGGAGGGAGAGCGCAGAGCGCGGCCCGGCCGCCGGCTCGGCCCCGGCCGGCATTGTCTGTGCGCCCGCGCCCCCTCCCCCGCCCCGCACGGCCCCGCCACACACACCCTCCGCCGGAGCCGGCCGGCCGCCCGCGCCTTTGTCCACAGCCACCCCCCAAACAGGCGAGCAGCCCTCCAGGACGTGCTTCCCGGGAGGAGGGCGGGGATCGCAGCGGGCCGGGGGCACCGACACCCACCCCGCCGACCCCGCGGTGGGGCGCGTCCTGCTGATTCATTTCCCACTCGCGCTGGCCCGTCCGGGGAGACAGGGGGCGGGGAGGGGCGGGGAGGAAACGGGCGCTCCGCTCGGGAGGACCGTCCGGGCCGCTGAGGGCACCGAGCCGGGGTGCGGACGCTCGCCGGGCAAAGGGGCTGCCGGCGGGGCGGGGAGAGAAGAGGAGGGGGCGGCCCCCCCCCAGGGACGGACTGACCGATGGACGGACGGACGGAGAGACGACCCCACGGCTGCCCCGTGACTCACCGACTTGCAGGACGTTGTCGACGCAGCCGCTCTCCAGCAGCGCGATGCCCCGGCGGAAGGGCAGCCGTGTCTCGTCGCCGCCGTCCGCCGACCCGGCGGCCCCCACCGACGGGGCCCCGGCCCCAGCGGCGGCGGCGGCGGCGGCGGCGGCGGCGGCGGCCG